>NC_056748.1:813807554-814067554 GCF_019279795.1 Protopterus annectens | reverse complement strand
GTATCCAATGTATGTGTGTGTGTGTGTGTGTATGTATATATATATATATATATATATATATATATATATATATATATATATATATATATTAGATGTGTATATATATATGTATGTATAATATCAGCAGTAGCAGACATGACCCTCCCCTTGTTGAAGCCAACCTGTATGAGGTAAAGTGTTTGGAGGTTGCCAATGTTCTTGTTAATGAGGTGCATGATAATCCATTCCATGGCCTTGCAGATCAGGCTAGTTTGGAAGATGAGTCTATAACTTCCCGGATCGGTGGACGTTCCACTTTTGTGTAAAGGGATAACAGTGGCCGTTGGCCACTCAGATGGGGTGAAGGCAATATTTAGGCTTTGGTTGAATAGGGTGCCTAATGATGATGCAGGTTTCTGCCTGAGTTGACGTAGGATGCAGCCTGAGATGTTATCCGGTCCCGTGGAGGCTGTATTTTTTTACTTTAAGAGAGTAGTGATGAACTGTTCCCTAGATATAAGAGGAAGGGGGCAGGTACTGGGGATGTCCTGATTTATTGATTGGGGGGGGGGGGGCAGAGGGGTAAAGTTTTCACTGTATCTGTCAGCCAGCAAGTTTGCTATATCTACGGCATTTGTGTATATGGTGTCCCTGACCAGATCTGGGCGCTTCCTTTGAGGTTGCGGACATATGTGAAGAAGGCCTTATGATAGTCTCTAGTAGAAGTGGTGGCCAATTTGGACCCTAACTTCACTTTGGGGGAATTTCACTAGTGCTCTTATTTGCTTGTTGAGACTGAGATGACATTGCTTCCAATACGGCTCCTGCCCTTCTTTGTGTTGGACAGCAACTTTTTCCTTTTGTTATAAACTTTATTTATTGCAGATGTCCACCTAACAGGTTTACTTTTCCTTACGGAGGATGACTTAGTCTTGTTGTGTATTCTTGATTCATGAATGTATATAAATGCTTGTATAGTACTTTGGTGTAGTTTTGGATATTGGTGCCAGTCCCAACAGAGGGAGGGGGGCTGTGAAGCTGTTTATACCATCCCTCAGGAGGCTGTAATCAGCTTTGAGATGTTCTTATGTCCGATCCTAGCTAGAGGGAGGTTGGGGAAGATGGTGACTTCGAAAGTGACTGCTTTGTGGTTAGATCTTACCAGGGGGGGAGGATGATACTATAGGGATGCTGCAGTAGTTACTCATGTTGGTTAATATCAAGTCCAGGATATTAACACCCCTTTTGGGGGTATCAACTAGCTGTTTTAAAGCATTTCATTAACAAAATCAAGGAATCTTTGGGCATTTGTGTTCTGGTATGAGTAGTTCTTCCAGGCTATATTTGGGAAGTTAGTCAACCAGAATCAGGGTAAAGGGTTGAATCTCGATAGATTAAAACAGGTCCAAATAGGCGGATTGGGCATCTTAAGTCAGATTTGGGGGCTGGTAGCTAGCTATGAATTTAACAGGGGTCTTGTCAATGGTTAACTTCACCTGGAGTGTCTCCTGTGCGTCATAGTGTTTGACCAGCCTGGAGGTGTATATGTCTCTAATGTAAATTGAAACTCCACCTCCTTTGGCTTTACTGCCCACAGTTTGGGATCTGAATGTATGATAGGATGAGTAACCAGTTAAGGCTGGGGTGTTTTCTGCAGCGTTGAACCCAGGTTTCTGTAACTGCACAGATGTCAGCTTTTTCCATGGTAAGGAATGCTTGCAATGAGTGGAGTTTCATGTTTAGACTCCTAGCGTTTAGCAGCATGACCTTTAATTTTTGTTTTTTTGAAGTTTTCATGTTGGTAGTTTTAACCTCATCACTTTTCCAAAAAAGGCACTGTAGGTGAGGCAAGAGCCTTTGCCAAAAGCCTGAACCCCAGGTGAGACAGATACAGGCCATCTCTGGCAAAGCGTCATGGTCTGTCGATCATATCTTCCCAGGCTGTCAATTACTGGATCCCCCTGGAATGACACCATAAACTAAGCCAATTGTTAAAGTAAGTCAATTTTCTGTTTGTATTGGGGCATCATTCTGGGTGATGGCAGAATTCTGCTTAATGCTAGGGACATACCTGCCTAGGACACATAATCACCTAGCTCAATCATGTCTTTCTTCATATAGTCCAGAGAGGTACGTCTCAAGTCATTCACACAAACATGGACTATGACAGAGTCATAACAGTAACTGTTGTTGAGAGACTTGAGTGAGTGTGTGATATGGTGAATTCTGGCACCTGACAGGCAACTAACCGTGACTTTCTGCTTATCCAGCCTGGTGAGAGGCAAATCTGTGTCTTACAATGGAGTCTCCTGTTACTAATATGTTGGGTTTATGGGGAATACTCAGTGGTTGTGAGGCACAGGTATGTGGACTATGCGTGGTATGTGATGTGGAGGATTGTGGAGATAGTGTGTGTTTTTGCCTTGGAGGTCTCTGTTTGGGTATAATTAGTTGGAGGACCTCTGCATATGTAGGTGTGTATTGCATAGGTGTGGGTGGTGTTATATTATATATTATGTATATAATTTGGAGTGACAGTGGCAGGTGGTGACTGATTCATTTGGTAAATTGTGTCATTGAGTGATGCTGCAAAGTTGGACTGCCAGCAACATGGTGATTGATGGTTTTGGTTTGTATCCAGGGGGCTTGTGGCAACAAATGATGGCAATCTTGGGGGGTTAGGTCATCAGTAGCTGGGTTGCCAATGGATGTCACTGTATTGTGAGGAGAGATTGACTGAGGAACACCGCTACTGTGCTTTTATGGAAGATGTAATGACTTTTTTAGAATCATAGATGGAATTCTTTTGTAAATGTGGTTGGGAAACAGCCATAGTGTACTGGTATATTGTGCAAGTGTCTGTATGTGTGCATTTAGGAAGGTGATGTGTTTAGGGGAGAACTGGATCTGAGTTGGACCGGCACCTACCTTTTGGCTACAGTATCTAGAATCTATTCAATGGGCTTCCTTCAACACGTGATGGGTGCATGTAGTGGACATCAGCAGCAGCTGGGGTTGCCTATAGCTGTTTCTTCATCGCTTTGTGGAGAGGTAAGAAAAGGCAACAGAGGTGAATGGCATACTGCGGTTATCTGTCTGTGCTGCAAAACAAAACTGATAGATTAGTGAGGACAATGGCAGTCCGGATAAGGAAACATTGGGGGATACTGCACTTTGCTTTCTCCAACTGAATTTAGCTGCACTGAGCTTGAGGCATCACACCAGTGATTGCCCATAACATTTACATCACTATTTTAAGACGAGTTGGGGAAATTACCTGAAATTACTGGTAGATTGCAAGTCTGCCTGTGTGTGTGTGTGTGTGTGAGTGTGTGTGTGAGTGTGTGTGTGAGTGTGTGTGTGAGTGTGTGTGTGAGTGTGTGTGTGTGTGTGAGTGTGTGTGAGTGTGTGTGTGTGTGTGAGTGTGTGTGAGTGTGTGTGAGTGTGTGTGTGAGTGTGTGTGAGTGTGTGTGTGAGTGTGTGTGTGTGAGTGTGTGTGTGAGTGTGTGTGTGAGTGTGTGTGTGAGTGTGTGTGTGAGTGTGTGTGTGAGTGTGTGTGTGAGTGTGTGTGTGAGTGCGCGCGATGTAATGTTGAACAATGTAGCTGAGCTGCACTGGCACCAACCCTGTTTAGGGATGACATGATGTCAGTGCAGTGGGCTTGCTGCAACAACTGTTAGGTGCCCCAAAATGACATCAACTGCAGATTGTGTGCCCCACAGCTGTTGCAGCATTCTTTTGTGGAGAGGTGGGCAATGCCGCATGGTTCACTGGTACATTTTCTGTCGGTGTGTGTGTGTTTAGCATGGGTTGTGTCGAAGAGAATGATGTAGCATGGCATGAATTACACCACCCCTCCTAAAGGTGCCCATAGCTGGCTTATAAAATAAGTGTGTGTATTATAGCATTATAATATTTTGAGTGACAGCGGCAGGTGGTGACAGATTAATTTGGTAGGTTCTATCAGTGAGTGATGATGCAAAGTTGGACTGCCAGCAGCATGGTAAGTGAATGGTTTGGTTCGCACCCAGAGGGCTGGCTGCAGCAAGTGATAGCAATCTTGTGGTTAGGTCATCAATAGCTGGGTTGCTCATGGATGTCACTGTATTGTGAGTAGAGGTTGGCTGAGGAACATTGGTACTGTGCTTTTATGTAAGATCTAATGTCTTTTTTAGAATCATAGGTGGAGTAATGTGCTGCAGATGTGTTTGAGACTGACTGGGAAACAGCCATAGTATACTGGTATATTGTGCAAGTGTCTGTATGTGCGCATTTAGGAAGCTGTTATGTTTATGGGACAACTGGGTCTGAGCTAGACTGGCACTTTACTTTTTGGGACAGCATCTAGAATCAATTAAGTGGGCTTGCTTCAACACCTTGTGGGTGCCTGAACTGGACATCAGCAGCAGCTTTGGTCATCCAGAGCTGGTCCTTCATCGGTTTGTGGGGAGGTGCGAAAAGGCAACCGGGTTGAATGGCACACTGCGGTTATCTTCCTTTAGCCTTCCATGCCATAAACAAGACTGATAGACTAGTTGGGGCAATGGCAGTCCAGTTAGGGAAACTGGGGGATATTGAATTGCGCGTGCTCCAACTTAATTTGGCTGAACTGAGCTTAGAGGTATTGGACCAGTGTTTGCCCATATTTATTTTTTACATCACTGTCTTAAGACAAGTTGGGGAAATACCCAGAACTTAATCTTAGATTGCAAGTCTGCATTTGTGAATGTTTGTGCATTTGTGTGTATGTGTAGTATATATTGTGTAAGTGAGAGAAACGCATCAGAGCAACACTTGACACTTAGCTTGTAGAAGGCGAGTCCAGTGTCAGTGGAGTGTGCTTACTCTGGCAAAGGTTGATTGTCCTGAGCTTATAGCAGTGGCAGTCCAGTGTAGCTGTTTCAGTGCTGCTTTGTGGGAAAGTTGGCAAGGCAGCATGCTCTACTGGTAGTGCGTGCTCTGTTGTCTTTGTGCATTGGACGGTATAACGTTGAACATTGTATCTGAGCTGCTTTGGCACCAACCCTGTTTAGGTATGACATAATGTCAGTGCAGTGGGCTTGCTGCAACAACTGTTAGGTGACCCGAAATTACATCAACCACAGACTGGGTGCCCCACAGCTGTTGCAGCCTTGTTTTGTTGAGAGGTGGGCAATGCCACATGGTTCACTGGTACATTTTGTGTCTATGTGTATGTTTTGCATGTGTTGTCAAAGAGAATGACGTCACATGGCATGGATTCCACCAGCCCTCTTAAAGGTGCCCAGAGCTGACATTGCCAGCTTATGTGTAATCAGTGTCCTGCGAAGAGATGGTCAAAGCAGCATGGTTCACCAGTATATAAGTTTAGCATGGGTGGTGTGAAAGAGAGTGATATAGCATGGCAGGGCTGACAGGAACCCCTGGAGTTGGTACATTCTGCTTGCACCAGCTAGTACTATGAGGTAGTTGAATCCTAGCGGATGTAAAAATGGCATTTTAAATCCCCTTTGGAAATAGAATTTTGGTGCCAGTGCTGGAAAGTTTATCAAAAATGTGACAAGAGGGTTCAGTTGATGGCCAGGGAAGCTCTGTGACTTTCACCCTCTGTCCACATTTTCCAAAGCTTATTTTGCTCCTTTGTCTAACTGCATCCAGAAAAAAAGTGAAGCAGCCATCTCACCAACATGCTGGTAAGAAGACATTAAAAAAGTATGGTGGAGATGTTTTAGACAGGAACTCAGGAACCCCTCACAAACAAAGGGCAGGCTACGACTGTACAATGCGTATGTAAAGGGCATTCTGCCACTTCCCTCCCTGTCATTCTCTTGTACTTCCTTAAAGTGAGTTTGTCAGTTTCTGTCTGTGTGGCACCCATTTGTTTCCCACGAACTGGTTCTGATACCGACTCAGTGTGAAGAGATCAGTTTTGTAGAGGACATTATTCTACATCGAGAGACCTAATGCAGGACCTCCTGCCTGTCCTGCAATGCAATCTTCCTTGGGAGGGGGTTACATGAATAGTTCATATCACCCTGTGGGGAATAAGCTTTAGTTCCATAATGTTTCTGAAAACAAAAAAGTGAAACTGCCTGGAGATCAGTTTTTGGACAGTTGGTCTTGAACCACTTGACCCAGTGCAAGAGCCTGTCATAACAGTGTCTTTTACCCCGTTCTTCCCCATTTGAGTTACTGAGTATGGTTCACATTATAAGAAAACAGCTACTGATAGTCTGATGGTACAAGAAGGGTCCTGATCTCAGCTGTGATTAATTTTATTAGGCGGAAGTGCAAGCTGTCGTTATATTTTTCTGGCACTTCAGAGTTGTGTACTGGTAATTGTTGTTTGACTAATATTATATCATTGCTAGCTGACTTTAGAGTTGTGCACTGTTATTTTTGCTTCAGTGTATAGTTTTCCCCCCTCTCCCTATTTCTCTGTGTCTTAAGTTGGTATAACTGGTTTTACATCCTGTGTGTTATCTGACCATTTCAAGGATTACTTGCATAAAGTTAGACCCTCTTAGTAAAAAAGTCTGCATATCATTGCTGGAGCCTTCCTGTGTCCTGAAAGAGTGCTCTTCAAACTATCTGGAGATATACAGAGCTGAGTATATTTTTCTGGCAATTAAGAGTTGTGTACTGGTAATTGTTGTTTGACTAATTTTATATCATTGCTGGTTGATTTCAGAGTTGTGCACTGTTATTTTTGCTTCACTGTATAGTTTTTCAGATCTCTGCTGAAGGTGTTGGACCACTCTCCCTATTCATGTGTTGTTTAAATTTGGAGGCTTTTGCAGTTGCCCACATCCACTGTAGATTTGATCTGGGATACTCCCCCCAGTCCCACCTTATAGGTTCATAGGTAGGTACTAGGCTGTCGGCCCAAGGGCCTATGTAAGCCTAGCCAACAAGGTTCCCTGGCTTACACCACCCAAGAAAGTTATTTTCCTGTGCCACTGTAGAGCAGACACAGAAGTGATCCCTGGGGTGTATTTCCCATTTTCCATCCACTCATCAAGATTTTTCTTGGAGTGCTAATGAAGAACTTTGCTTGACATACCTGGGTAGCCTGTTCTAGAGTATGGGAAGTCTCTGGGATAGGAATCTATCCCTCCAGCATGTCCTGTTTATTGTGATGACAAGGTTTAGGTCCCTAGAGCGTGTAGCTCGGAGGAATTGGGATTTCTTTAGGTGTAGCATGCCCAACAGCTCTGGGTTTGATACAGCTTTATATGTTAGGCAGAGATCACCTCGGAGTAGGCGATATGCTACGGAGTAAAGCTGGAGTTTTTTGAGACGGTCAGTGTAGGGCATTTCCTCTTTGTGAGGTACTTCTGTGGCCTTTCCAGCTGCTGCAGATGTCTTGTGAGGTACATTCCAAAAGGGGCGTTGTACTCTATAATGGGTCTAATGAGTGTCGAGTAGAGGGGAACGATGTCCTCTCTTTTCCTGGATGAGAACCTTTTTATGATGAGGTGTGCCACGTAGAAGGACTTCCTGACTACTGTGGCGATGTGACTATCAAAGGAGAGACTACTGTCCACCTGGGTCCCAAGGTCTCTTGTCACACATTCGGTGTTAAGTAGACTGCTGCCTATGTGGTAGTTCATGGGTACAGAGTTTTTACCAAAGGGGATGACGCTGCACTTTTTGGCATTGAGCTTGAGGCCATGGCTCTGACACCAGGCATCTGTCTCAGAGAGGCCCTTCTGTAGGATGTTCACATCATTTGGGGACTTGACTATGGCTCCTAGTTTGCAGTCATCTGCGAACTTCGTTATCCAGAGGCCTTCTGTGTTAGCCTGTACTTCAGAGAAGTAGATACCAAACAGGAGCGGTCCCAGGACGGAGCCCTGTGGTACTCCACTTGTCACTGGTTTGAGGTCAGATTTTGAGTCTGCAGCTTTTACAGTGTGGGTTCTGTCAGTGAGCCAGTTGGCAACCCATCTTGTGACATAGGGATTTATGCCTAGTTTATTGAGTTTGGCTATAATCCCAGAATGGGGGATGGTGTCGAAAGCCTTGGCGAGGTCAAGATAGGCTGTGTGAACCACCTTACCCTCATCTACGGCTTTGGTGACTGCCTCAAAGAAGTCGATCAGGTTCAGGAGGCATGATCTGCCTTTCACAAACCCGAACTGGGTGGGATCCAGAGTTTGGAGGTTACCAATGTCTTTTTGAGTTCCATGATGATACGTTCCATGGCCTTGCAGACCAGGCTCGTCAGGCTAATAGGTCTACAGTTCCTGGGATCAGTGGTGGCTCCCCCTTTGTGGAGTGGGATAACTGTTGCTGTGCACCATTCAGTGGGCACAAAGCCTGATGCGAGGCTATTATTGAACATGGTGCTTAAGTGATGAGCCAGTTCATTCTGAAGTTCGTGTAAAACGCAGCCTGGGATGTTGTCCGGTCCCATGGATGCTGTGTTTTTGGCTTTAGAAAGTGCAGCTTTCACCTGCGTAGTTGTGATTACAGGGACTCTGCATTCTTCCTGTATAGATATGGGCCCTTTAGGGGGTGAGGGGGGTAGAGTTAGCACTGAACCTATCTGCCAGGATGTTGGCAATATCAGTTGGTTCTGTAATTTTCGTGCCTTTGTGCTGTAACTCAGAGCAGATCTGGGTGTTGCCATTGAGATTCTTGACATAGCTATAGAATGCTTTGTGGTTGTCCTTGGAATTAGTGGCGACTTTATTTTCGTAGCTAGCTTTGGAGGATCTTATAAGGGATCTCAGCTTCTTACTGAGGCTGACCAGGAAGCTCCTCCATTCATGGGATTTTACTCGCTTTTGCAACAGTTTCTTCCTTCAGTTGTACAGTTTGTTTATGGCAGGGGACCACCAGATTGGCTTCCTTTTTTTGGAGGATAGCGTCTTGGTTCTGTTTGGGATAGCACGATCCATGCACTCATGTAAGTGCTTATAGAGTGCATTTGTGTAGGATTCAGCAGTTGTAACTGTATTGTCCATCTGCATGGGTGTCATGAAGTTCACTATTCTGTCTTAAGAAGCATGAAGTTGGCTTTGGAGACATTTTTTACTGTGGTTTCCTTAATGGGGGTGGGATGTGGATATCAAGGGTGATTAGCTTATGGTCGGATCGGACCAACGAGGATTTGACTTCAGGTGTGTAACACCGGTCACTCATGTTGGCAATGACTAGGTCTGGGATATTTTTGCCCCTGGTGGGGGTGTGGATAAGTTGATCTAGGGCATTGGAGTTTATGTATTCAGAAAGCGTTGCGCTAAGGAGTTGGTACATGAGTAGTTTTCCCAGTTAATGGTGGGGTAGTTGAAGTCGCCCATTATTAGAGTGTTTGGTTGAACCCTATTATTTTCCAGTACATCAAGAAAAGAGGAGTGGGAATCCTGGGGCATGGTGAGGGATCTGTAGCAAGCTACAATTTGGATTACAGTTTTGCCAAGAGTTAGTTGCACTTGGATAACCTCGGATGCATTATGCTGAGCAACTAGCCTCTCTACCTCATTCTACCTAATAGACTCCTCCTGCACTTGTTTTTAGTCATTTTGAATTTAATTGCATTTTTTAAACTGGTCTAACATTGCTACATACTCGTGTGGTAGCTTGCACTGCATTTGAATTGTTTTTAATGCTGTTTTAGCTACTTTTCTGTATATATATATATATATATATATATATATATTCAAATTTGCTGTATCCAGTATCCAGGACTGTATGTAAGCTTCTGAGCCCCCCCCCCCCCCCCAAGCTTTCTGTGTTGGAGGGAAGCCTTCTAGCTTATCAGTGGGAGTGGTAAGCACTAGGTAACCTATCTACCACATAAGGAGTGGTTCTGGCCCAGAAATTTTAGTTTTTGGCTGTTTGGGCAGTTTTTCCATCTCTCTTAGCTTTCTGATTTAAAAGCCCACATTTGCACTTGTTTTCCCCCTTTCCTGTAACTAGTTTAGTCCAGATACAGATTCTTAATTTTAGCACTTGAATTTGCTTATTTGTGATCAGCACTTGTTCAGAACTTGTAAGCTCTAAATAACCTACTGATTACTACAGCACTCAACTTTCCTCATTACCTAGAGGAAAACAGTTTTGGTACTTACTTTCCTCACTTGATTAGAGAAAAACAGCTCTTGTACTCACTTTCCTCACTCATCTAGGGGAAAATATTTTTTTTATTCAGGCATGTCCAATGGTCAGCTCCCAGTGTTCTCTCCTGTCTATCTGATGAATCTGGGCATCTTGGGGCAATGTACCACCCAACACTACAACCTGTGAGAGATGCACTTATCTAGCCAAACTGGAGGTAAAGCTCTCTCCAATCACGACTGAACTTGACAGTCAAGAGGAGAAGGTAAACACTTGCACCACACCACACTCATCACATAGTCTCACTAAATCTACACCACCAAAATCCACACATAGAAACACAGGAAACAGTTTCTTCCTTCTGTTGTAGAGTTTGTTTATGGCAGGGGACCACCAGATTGGCTTGTTTTTTTTGGAGGATAGCATCTTGGTTCTTTTGGGGATAGCACAATCCATGCACTCGTGTAAGTGCTTATAGAGTGCATTTGTGTAGGATTCAGCAGTCGTAACTGTATTGTCCATCTGCATAGGTGTCATGAAGTTTGCCACTTCTGTCTCAAGAAGCACGAAGTTGGCTTTGGAGAAGTTTTTTACCGTGGTTTACTTAATGAGGGGTGGGGATGAGATGTCGTTATCTAGGGTGATTAGCTTATGGCCGGATCAGACCAATAAGAAGTTGACTTCAGGTGTGGAACACCGGTCACTCATGCTGGTAATTGTTGCCCCTGGTGGGGTTGTGGATAAGTTGATCCAAGGCATTGGAATTTATGAATTCCAGAAAGCGTTGAGCGAAGGAGTTGGTACATGAGTTGGTACATGAGTAGTTTCCCCAGTTAGTGGTGGGGTAGTTGAAATCCCCCATTGTTAGGGTGTTTGGTTGAATCCTAATTTACTGTATATTAAGAAAAGAGGAGTGGGAATCCTGGGGCATGGTGGGGGATCTGTAGCAAGCTGCAGTTTGGATTGCAGTTTTGCCCAGAGTTAGTTGCACTTGGATAACCTCAAATGCATTATGCTGAGCAACTAGCCTGGAGGTGTGGATATCCTTAATGAATATGGACATACCTCCACCTTTGGTGTTCCAGTCCAGGTTAGATGGCCAAAAAGTGTGGTATGAGTTATAGCCTGATAATGCAGGGGTGCACTCTGGAGCCTTGAACCAGGTGTCAGTCACTACACAGGTATCTATGTTCCCCGTTTTAAGAAGGAGTGCATTTTGAGATATAGACTTCTAGCATTGTGTAGCATTGCCCTCAGTTTTTGCTTGCCTGTTACAGTGGTGAATTTGTCATTTGAACCTTGACTAAAAAAGGCACTATGAGGGTGGCAAGAGCCTTAGCCAGTATCCAGAATCCCAGGGGTGACTAGTGCAGGCCATCTCTGGCAGAGCATTGTGGTTTGTCGACCATGTCATCCCAGGCAGACAATTACTGGATCCCCACAGAATGACACCAGAAGCTTAGCCAGTTGTTGAAGTCAATCATTTTGTCCTTGTACTGCAGTATAATTCTGGGCGATGGCAGGATGCTACTCAGGGCTAGGGTCATACCTGCCTGGGCTACAAGCTCAGAGAACTCTTCCATGTCTCTTTTCATGTAGTCCAGGGAGGTATGTCTCAGGTCGTTCACACCAGCATGGACAATGGCAGAGTCATATTTGTACTTGTGGAGTGACCCGAGTGCATAGGTTATGTGGTGGATCCTGGCACCCGACAGGCAGCTGAAAGTAATCTTTTCCTTGTTAAGCCTGGTGAGTGGGACATCAGTGTGCTTGACTATAGAGTCACCTATGACTAGTGTGTTGGGTACATTGTTTTGCCGTATAGGCTGTGGCTGAGTTGCACACTGAGTCTGTGGGCTATGTGTCATTTGGGTAGTGTTGTAGGGTGGAGGTTGATTGCGTTTCGGCTTTGGATGTCTCTTTTGCTTGAGCAGATTATTATTGAGAGCCTCAGTGAATGTTTCTGTGTGTAGATTTTGGTGGTGTAGGTTTAGTGGGACTATGTGATGAGTGTGGTGTGGTGCAAGTGTTTGCTTTCTCCTCTTGACTGTCAAGTTCATTCTTGGATGGAGAGAGCTTTACCTCCAGTTTGTCTAGATAAGTGTATCTCTCACAAGTTGTAATGTTGGGTGGTAGGAGGAGAGGGTTGTCTGTGTACATGAGGCAATTGCTACATTGCCCCACAATGCCCAGATTCATCAGATAGGAGTGAACACTGGGAGCTGACCCTTGGACATGCCTGAATAAATAACTGTTTTCCTCTAGACAAGTGAGGAAAGTGAGTACAATAGCTTTTTTTTCTCTAAGGAAGTGAGGGAAGTTCAAAAACTGTTTTCCTCTAGGTAATGAGGAAGGTTAAGTGCCGTAGTAATTTGTAGCTTATTTAGTGCTTACAACAAGTTCTGAACAAGTGCTGAGCACAAATAAGCAAATTCAAGTGCTAAAACCAAGAATCTGTATCTGAAGTGGATTAGTTACAGGAATGAAACAAGTGCAAATGTGGCTTTTAAATCAGAAAGTTGAGAGGGACGGAAAAATTGCCCAAGTGGCTAGTAACTACAATTTCTGGGCCATAAACCACTCCTCATGTGGTAGATAGGTTTACCTAGTGCTTACCACTCCCACTGATAAGCCAGAAGGCTTCCCTCCAACACAGAAAGGCTTGGGGGGCTCAGGAGCTTAGAAACAGTCCTGGATACAGTAAATCTGTATCTGGATTAGACTAGTTAAAGGAAGGGGTGAACAACTGCAAATGCGGAATCAGGAAGTTCAGAGAGATGCAAAAACTGACCAAATGGCCAATAACTACAATTTCTGGGCCAGAAACCACTCCTTATGTGGTAGATTCGTTACCTAGTGCTTACCTCTCCCACTGATAAGCTAGCAGGCTTCCCTCAAACACAGACAGGCTTGGGGGGGGGGCTCAGAAGCTTACAAACAGTCCTGGATATAGCAAATCTGTATCTGGACTAGACTAGTTACAGGAAAGGCAGCAAACAAGTGTAATTTTTTTTGTTTAAAAACTGGTTTCCTCTGTTCCTTCTCGAGCCTCATTTGATGCTATTGTCAAGATTCCATGTGAAAATGATAAGCTGTTGTCTCCGTTGTCTGTGACTTAGGGTTCACTTGCATATGCATCACACCTCCATCTTCTGTTGCTGAACAGTGAATTGCAGTTACTCCGAGGAGTGATGATGTTTGCGTAATGGAATTATCTCTCAGCATGATACCTGTTAGCTGAGCTTGTCCCTTGATGTACTGGAAGGCAAGTGATTGTTATTCATCTGGCTTCACAAGTTATGCACTTGTTGAGGCAAACATAACTGAAAGATGTCAGAAGCGTGTCAGAAGCTGTTACATAATTTGCCTTTAAGCAGTGTTGAGGCTATGGGCAGTTTGTTCATTATCTGTATTGCCTGTACTTTGATGTTACAGAGCAGCTGTTCAACACCCACAGTTTTACCTTTGTGGACTTTTGTTTTTTTTTTTTTCTGAAGCCATAGCCCATCCCTGTGGTACGTATGAGTTGATGTTTATGTATAATCTTATTAACTGCTGTCATCACGTTTGATTCATTGATGTTCATTGCTAAATGTATTTTCGTGCTTGATCCCTGCTGTAAGAAGCATATTCATATGTTTATAGAAAGTCAACAGTTACAGGTACATACAACATGACTGTAGTATGAAACATATTGTTGGCGGTAGTCTGATTTATCTAGTTTGTTGAGGAAATGTGTGAAATTTTAGATATCAGTGAATAGAGAAACTTGTACTGACAGCTTGCATTGGACAACAATATTGACATTGAGGGCAAACAGTATGCACACTCTTCACAACAGTAGGAGCCAGGCACTGCATAGCATGAAGGAAATAATTTAATTTGTATTTAAAAAAAAAACATAACACCAATGAATATGTGCAGACAATAGCAGTAGTACACACATGTATGTGGAGACCATAGTGGTATGTGTAAGGGAAAACAAGGCAGAAGACTGAAATTTTATTTAAGGCAAATATCTATATTCTTTGACTTGAGTTTTTTTTTTTTTTTTTTTTGGCAGACTGAGACCAATCTGTCAGTGGCCATCTTAGATGAATTGCAATCAGTGTATGTTGCAGGCATGTGTAAAGGAATACTTAAACTTAATTATATCAAGGATTGAGAAAAAGCATTTTTGTAACATGATTTACTATAAAAGTGCTACTCAGATGATAGGAGGTGATGAGGGAATACTTTTACTGGCACACCAGGCAGACAGCAAGCAAATCTGTTGTGTATTGTCATACAAAGCTGACTGAATAGCTGAACGGGGTGGGAAATGTGATACTCTTGCTAGCAGAGGTTGGGATATAGGAGGAGTAACTGTAGAAGAAACTGAGGCAGATCAAAGTTAAGTGTCTAAAAAAGCCTGATATCTCCGCAAAGAGCTGCTTTTGGGAAGCACTTTTCACATAATGTGCAACACATCAGCAGCAAACACATTTTTAAGAGGCACTGCATGACACTGAATTATACTTTTACTGAGGCCTCTGAAAATTAGCTTCTCATCTGTGTTCTTCCATTGTAAGTAAATGGAACTCCAATGAGACAGTCAAGCTATGGGCACTAAAATCTGAAATACAGTGGACTTGCAGTGTATTATCGGCTAGATTTTTCTTTACACCAAAACTACCTCTCATCAGGATGTCTTCCCCCCAGGAGGGCACTCCGGGGTACAAACAGAATAAAGTAAATATTTACTACTTCTGTCTGGTACATACAGGTTTGCAATGAGCCAAACTTAAGGAAAAGTTAAAAAGTATATATTTTTTTAATTATTTTCCTGTAGTGGTCCTTTAAGTTAAATCTCTGACTAACAAATAGTGCCAAAGCCATGGTCTTAAACTTCATGCTAAGAAATGGATACTTATACCCTTTGGGAGGTCAACCATCCCGGCTAATTAACATGCTCATAATACACCCCTGAGAGTCGACGCAGTGGTCAGGGATATGAGTATGCTGCAACCACCACATGGCCACAGTGGTGCCTGACTAGGCATTTGCAACAACTAGTGACATTAAAGGTTCCTTACAAAAAGAACACAAGGCATAACAAACCTTCTCTTTGTAGAGTGTCTTAAAGCCCTTTCCCTCTACTAGGTCTCCTATAGATTGCTGAGGGCTGATCCATTACTGGCTTACAAGGCATCCACAAACGCCACACTTATGAATCTCCTACATATTTGTAAGTCAAAGAATACCAGAAATACATGGTCTAGGGACCAGAAATTTGTTTGTAAGTTAAACAGAACATGCTTGAGAGACAGATACGTGGCCCACAGACTGCCTTTCTTATGGAACAGACTTCATCCATATGAAGCTAAGTTCATGTATCACTTAGCTGAAGCGCACCCAAGATCAGTGGATGGAGAATAGGAAATTTATACTGCGCCTGGCACTTGTGTTCCTTATGGACTGAGATAGCATATAAATGCCTGGCTCTGTGTCCTATTCAGATACAGGATATCATTATTCTTTTGGAAAAACTTGGCTAGGCTTAGAAAGCCCCCCCCCCCTCCAGGTTGTTAGCCTAGTAACAGTCTATGAATACGAAAATGCTTAGATTAGACTTGGCTGTAAGAGTACAGGCAACATTTTTGTATTGCCTATTTCAGGCTTACCTACTCTTTATTCCTGCAGACGTTTTGAAAGCAAGTAAATATGTGATGCAGCATTGTGTGTGGCATGATGGTATGCGTAGAATCTCTCTGGATAAACTCATATTTTTCAAAGGAGTTGGGTGGTTTAAATATACCTGATCCAGTGCTGCATTATGAAGCTGTGCAATTAAAGATATTGTATTTACTGTGTAGATGAGATTGAGACCAAGTTTTATTTATGTATTTATCCCTTGTTGAGTGGGTTAGTCCCTCTAGGCTAATGCCATCTTTTTGGGACAGAGCTGTGGTGTCATTTATACTAGTAAGGGAAATTTGGCCAGGGCATTGGGAAAGCCCCCTTTTCTTTATGTGCCATTGAGTCTCTTACATCCACCTGAGCTACCACCAACTCGATCAGGTGCAGTCCGTCTATCTGGTATGGAATTAGAAGCACAAGCTTGTGCACCAAAGGTAAGTGTGCTACCTGTTCTGCTACTGACACTGCTAGAAAAATTAGTTAACTGCCAGGAATATGAAAAAGTTTGACATGTACACTTCTTGAATGTATTATGCACGAACATTGGAGTTGCCCTGTGTTGTACAGCAAGCTGTGATAGTGCTGAATACCTTATTAATAAAGGTGGACATAAGGAGTTGAATAATTACTTTAGTAATCCTAGACTCCCATGCTCCTATCCGCACCCTCAGAGCCAAAGCCAAGACAGCCCCCTGGCTCACGAAGGTAACCAGAACTAAAATTTTGGCTAGAAACAAAGCATGGGATAAATGGCTTACCTCTAAAGACCGACTCGACAATATTAAATTTAAACAGTTAAGGAATGATACCAAGAAAGCTACGCTATTAGACAAAAAAAAACTACTACCAACACATTCAGAATAAATATCAGAACAAACCTCAAAAATTTTGGGCAGGCATTAACAAACTGCTCCACCCTGGCCAAACCACCACTCCCACCCCATCAGTTTCTATCTTAAAAACTCCAGAGGAAACTGCTAATATCTTGAACAACTTCTTTACCAAGACCGTCCAGTCACTAGCTAGCCAGCTACCCCCCATCAACCAGTGCAGAATTCCTCCCCAACCACCTTTTAACTTCCAGCCTGTATCCACATCTACCATCAAATCCCTACTTACCAAGCTAAAGCCTACTACCCTAGCAGCTTATCTCCTGCAACCCAAATACCTACAGAAAAGTGCAGAGGCCATTGCATACCCCATTTCAATTATCATAAACTGCACCTTGTCTGAAACTTATTGCCCCTCTCTCTGGAAGGTCTCCCATGTCATACCCCTTCATAAGGGAGGTAACTCAGTAGACCTCTCTAACTACAGGCCAATAGCCATACTATCGCCACTGGCCAAAATAATGGAAAAATGCGTCCATAACCAATGAACCCACTACCTCGTCCAAAATAAACTCCTGGCCAACTCTCAGCATGGCTTTAGGCCTCATCATAGCACCACTTCAGCCCTCCTATCCTTCTCTATCTCTATTAACATTAATCGAAACAATAACAAACTAACCTCAGCTCTCTTCCTAGATCTCTCTAAGGCCTTTGACATGGCCAGTCACCAGCTACTTATCCATACCCTGAAGCACCTGTCACTTAACTGCGGCCCTATTAAATGGTTCCAATCCTATTTGACTGAGAGACAACAAGCAGTATTATGGAAAACAACCCGGCTACCTGTCACTAAAGTCCCCCAAGGGTCCATATTAGGACCCCTACTTCTCTCCGTCTTCATCAACGACCTACCCACTATCACCCCAAGGCCACCTGCATTCAATATGCAGATGATTCTACACTAATCTGCACAGCGTCCTCCTTAACTGAGCTCAAGATCCTAACCCAGAATACTTTCAGTGAGGTAGAAAAATGGTTTGGTGACTGTCAGCTTCTCTTAAACCCCAATAAAAGCAAGCTCCTAATCTTTTCCCCCACTAGTAAAACCACTTCGCCATTTTTTACTTTAACTTCCAACAATGGCACTACTATCTCCCCAGATACTCACACAAAATCTCTGGGGATCACAAATGACAATACCCTAAAATATGACACCCATGTCAATCAAACAAATCTGTCAACAGAAAACTGGGCTCCCTCTGTAGGATCAAATCTTTCCTCACCCCATTAGCAAGAACTACTATTGCCCGATCCCACTTACTATTCACCCTACTCTACGCCTCCCCTCTTTACACTAACTTGAATAAAGCCTCTCTCACCAAACTTGCTAGCTGTTATAACCAAGTTGCCAGATTCGCCACAGGTACACCCTCTAGGACCCACCATTGTATCAACCTAACTCAACTAGGATGGCTTGAATGGCCTAGTTTTGTCCAATATAACCAACTCATTATAGCCCACAAGGTTTTATACCAACCTGAATGCACACCTGCATTAAATAAGATCATTAAACCATATAGCAACCTGAGGTCCCTGCACTCTGCTGACAACTGCTGGTGCAAACGACTAAAAGCAAACATGTGGCAGGGGACTTGCTATTTGCCAACTCAGTAGGTAAAACCTGGAACTCACTACCTGCCATACTCGCTCTCCAACCCTCCCTAACCCTGTTCAAAAAAGCCTCAAACACCACCTCCAATTGCAATGGCACTCTTCCTGCTTAAACCATGACTAACTACTACCTGCGGTTTGTGGAAACCCTGTCTAATCATATGCTGATAGAGTCCGTACTCTTAAGGGACCTAGTCCTAATATGAATGTCTTAAATATTGTAACCTTAGCAAAGTCAAACTTGTCTGTACGATTGCACCTTACTGATGAATGTATTTTATATATATATGTACGTTTGTGCCTTACTGATTAATGTATTTTACATGCATTTCCAAATACCTCTGTTGTCCTTACGTAACTGTACTTTTAAAACTGGAGCTTTTCTTCCTGGGCCTCCGCTGAAAATGGACATGTATCCAGTCGGACTTTCCCGGTAAACAAATGTAAAATAAAATAATAATAAGTAATAGTGCCCTTTATTAATGGTAAGCTGGGCTTTATGGAGGAAGTGGATAGAAAATAAGGGACTCAGAAATTCAAGGATATAATTGGTATGGTAGTCAAGAAAAGCTGGCTTTATTTGCAGATATTATTTTGTACCTGACAAAACTGGAAAAAGACATTAGTGTTGTAGAACATTTTGAGACAGTTTCAGATCTTTTCGGGATACAAAATTAATGAAGCTAAAACAAAGGCAGTACCAGTAAATTATGTACCTACACATGAACTGGTTCAGGAATGCCCTTATTTATGGGGACATGATAAAATGAAATATTTAGAAGTATGGATTAAAAATTATTCTAATGTGGCAGCTAAGGATATGTGGAAGAGACTAAACAATAGATGATACAAAAACTGAGAAAATGGAAGCTTTGTTATATGGATAGTAAGACTCACTTAAAATGTTTAGTCCCTTTAGTCTTATACACAGGTCAGGTATATTTTTTATCAACCAGAAGAGAAGTTGTGGGTAGCAATTAAAGAGCTGAAGGATTTTATCTGGGAGGGGAAGACAGCAAGAGTCAACTGGGATAAACTGATGTTCTTCATCTCACATTGCTGCAGTCCTTACACTTGGGTAGTCCGCTGTCCTCGGTCGGCCCGAATATCAAAGTATAAGGCTGACGTCGGTCAAGGCGCATTTGACTGACATCAGGACGTCAGGGTACAAATGCGCATGACCGACGTCATATCCTCAGTCTTTTTTGCCGCATGGTCCGATGCAAAAGCAGCATTGCAAGTGCCGGTTGGCGTTCTGAGATTTTTCGATTTCGAAGTTTCAGACCGAGTTCAAAGTTGGCCAAGTACCCCGTTGGGGAATATTTTAGTTTTTTCTTGCCTCAGTGATTTACCGGATGTCAGAAAAAGTCAATAATTGCTTTTCTTGTGGGAAACAAATACCGCATAGAGATTATCATACTTTGTGTATTCCTTGCTTAGGGCCTGAGCACGACGTTGTTGGCTGTCGCTCTTGTGCTAGATTTAATAAACGCACTATAAAGAGAAGGTTGGATTGTGCAAGGTTAGTCTTTGGGAAGCGGTGTAATTATAAAATGCCGTCGGATGCTCCGGCCCTTCTTCAAGAAGCGCAAGGACAAGGCAGTTAAGCCTAGGCTAGAAGAACCGCCTGTACCGGACGCCGGTTCTTTAGAGGTGTTGGTGGAGCCGGTGGCTCCGGAGGTTTCTTTGGGTTCCCAGGGTGAGACCTTATTATTGCAAGATGTGGCGTCTCAGGAGGCATGTCAGGCTGAGGGGGCTTCTCAGGTTACTATACTCCCCTCCCTTCCTAGGGTGGCTAGGCCCTCTCCTTCTGTTTCAAAGGCTTCTCCCAGGGCAGGCCAGGTTTGGCTTCAGTTGGTGTTACCCCTAGCTCTTCAGGTACTGTGCCCAAGAAGCATATGCTTAAAATGGCAGAAGATTTGATTACTTTAATTAGGGGTTCTATGCCCCCTCCTGATAAGAGACCTAGGCTGGAGCCTGAGCTGGGGGGTTTTGAGCAGGCTTCAGATGTTTCAGAGTCTTCGGCTGAAGACTTGCAGGAGTACTCTCCTTATTCTGATTCTGATGTGGATGATTCTACTCCTTCTGCTTCTCCTCCTGAGGATTTTTCTTTTTCAGAAACTCTTCATTCCATGAGGGAGCATTTTAAGTGGGAAGGTCAGGACTTCTCTGATTCCAGGAAAAGGCTTAGGGAATTTTTGTTTTTACCCCAGCATAGGCCTTTGGCTATACCTCCTGTTTTGGATGTAGTAGAAGATGTTTTTACAGAGGCTTCTCTTAATCCTGATTCTTTGCCTCCTGCTCCTGTTAAGCCGGATAGGTACTACAGGGTGCCTGAAGCTCATAAGTATCTTTTTAAGAGCCCTAGGGCTGACCCAGAAACTGTTAGTCAGGGGCCTAAGGGTGTTAAGGCTTCTGTTGTTAAGAATCCGGTTCCTGCAGACAAAGAGGCTAGGGCCTTGGATAGATCGGGAAAGAAAGTTTATACTTCTTCCACTCTTGCTATGAGGGCTTTGAATTGCCAGTTTCACATGTTGAAATACCAGAACTATCTCCTTTCACAATTAAAGTCTAAGGTTGATGCTCTGGCAGTAGGTATTGATTGTAAAGAGTTGCAAGATTTAGTGCATGTTTCTGAACAGGTGGGTAAGCATTCTTTGCAATGTGGTTTTGATGCTGTACAGGCCTCGTCTAGGGTGGCTGCCACTGGGTCAGTTCTTCGCAGGCACGCCTGGCTAAGGGATCAAAATTTGTCTGAACATGTTAAAACAAGGATTTTAGATGCTCCTTTACAATCTGACGTGTTGTTTGGTCCTCCTGTTGATGCAGTTTTAAAGAAAATGGAAGACAAGGCTAAGTCTATGCAGACTGTTAAAGATTTTTTTGCAGGTCCAGCCTCCAAAGTTTAGTAGAAATTGGCCTACTAAGGGGTGGACGTATCCTTCTTATGATTCCCAGTCTAGGGGTAGATCTAGACGTGGTAGGGGCAGAGCTCAGGGCTCTTTCAGGCCTAGAACAGGGAGTTCTCCTGCACAGTCTTCGGTGAGGGCAGGGGTCAGTCCTTTCGTAAACAGACCCAATGTCCTACCTTTTCAGCTGCCAGAGCCTTCACGCCTGGCAGCACCTTTGGGAGGAAGGTTGGCACTTTTCAAAGAAAATTGGAGTTTAATTACCCAAGACAGATGGGTATTGGATATCATACACCACGGTTACAGGTTTTATTTCCATACCTTGCCTCCTTTCAAAGGCATGCCAGACGTTCCTCCTCAACAAAGAATAGAGGCTCACAAGCAAGTTTCTCTGTTACTCCAAATAGGGGCCATACAGCCGGTCCCTATGCCAGAAGTGGGCCTAGGATTTTATTCTCGCCTGTTCCTAGTACCAAAGAAGGGGAACACGTGGAGACCAATTTTGGATTTATCTACCCTCAACACTTATCTGGACATTCCCAAGTTCAAAATGTTGACGTTACAGCAGCTTTTACCTCTGCTGGGCAAAGATCATTGGATGGTAACTTTGGATCTCAAGGAGGCTTACCTTCATGTTCCTATCAGACTAAGTTGCAGGAAGTATCTGCGTTTTCGAGCTGGGACTTCGCTATCAGTTCTCTGCATTGCCCTTTGGCTTATCTACTGCCCAGATTATTCACGAAAGTTCTGGCTCCAGTGATAGCTTTCTTCAGGCTAAAAGGAATACAGATCTATCCTTATTTGGACGACTGCCTGATTCTGGCTCAAGGAAGGGAAGAGCTTCTTCATCATTTGGAATATGTGATAGCAGTGCTAAGATGCCTGGGGTATTCTGTGAACGAAATAAAGTCCAGTCTAGTACCCTCTCAGGACATGTGCTTTCTGGGTGTGAGACTGAATACAGCATCCCAGATGGCCTTTTAACCCCGGACAAACAAAAGAGTCTATCCCTTTACTTCCATCAGCTATCTCATCAGTCCGGGCTGACTGCAAGGACAGTCCTTCAAGCCTTAGGGTTCATGGCATCTTGTATTCTGGTGCTTCCCAATGCCAAACTGCATATGAGGAAGCTGCAATGGTATCTCAAAATGTATGGACACAGCACTGCCAGGATCTGGACACTGTCATTCAAATAATACCTTGCATTCAAAAGGAATTTTTGTGGTGGGCTCAGGAATGTCACCTAAACAAGGGACTCTCTGTGACCCGGCCAGAGGCGAGTCAGATTTTAACGACAGATGCCTCAGACAAAGCTTGGGGAGCTCATCTAAATGGAAAGTGGATACAAGACAAGTGGCCTGCCAGACTACAACATCTACATATCAACCTGAAGGAGATGTTAGCAGTCCAGTTTGCATTAATAGCTTTCAAGGATTTACTTCTTCCAGGGCAGGTGTTGATTCTAACAGACAACACAACTGTCATGTGGTACATCAACAAGCAAGGGGAACGATTCTTATCCTCTATGCAGGCAAGCAATGATTTTGTGGGAGACTGCTCTCAGTTTACAGCTCAATCTTCAGGCAAGGTTTCTGCCAGGAGCACAGAACTCCTTAGCAGATGTGTTGAGCAGACGAATTATGGATCCCCACGAGTGGAAATTGGATCCTCATGTATTTCAGAAATTGATAGTGTCATGGGGAACTCCAGACATAGATCTGTTCGCTTCTCCACTAAACCATCAGCTGCCAAGGTTTTGCACAAAAAGGTTTCATCCCACAGCTTGGAAAGTGGATGCTCTTTCTTTCAATTGGAGCAATCTTCATGTGTATGCCTTTCCTCCTCTGCCTCTCCTCCCAAAGGTAAGGTACTTCTAAAGGTCAGACAGGACAAGCCAAGGATGATTTTAATAGCTCCAGATTGGCCTCGACAGCACTGGTACCCATTACTGAGAAGTCTGGTACGGAAGCCTCCATGGCCTTTGCCTTCGATTCCACACCTGTTGTCACAGGAGGACAGCCATTTGCTGAATGTCAAACTTCACTCTCTTCACCTAACACCCTGGCATATTCTGTTTTGAACCATAGAGGGTCTCAACTTCCACAACAAGTTTTGAATGTGATTTTGGAAGCTAGAAGGCCTAGTACAAGGAAAGTGTACGCAGATAAATGGAAGAGATTTTTATTTTGGAGTGCAGCAAAGATTTTGATGTTTCTGAGCCTAATTTGAGTGTGGCTCTTCAATATCTTACTGAGTTACTGGACAAAGGTTTGTCTTTCTCTTCTATTAAGGTTCATGCTGCAGCAATTTCGGCTCACTATGATTGTGTCCCACCATTGTTTTCTCATCCTTTGTTCAAGCAATTTCTTAGAGGGGCAAAGAATACAAGACCCCCACGAAGAGCTCCTACTCCTGCTTGGGATCTCAATTTTGTGTTGGAGAACCTCACTCTACAACCTTTTGAGCCTGCAGCTACTTCTGAGTTGAAATATTTATCATGGAAGACTGATTTTTTGTTGGCAATTACCTCTGCAAGAAGGGTTTCTGAATTGCAGGCCCTTATGGCGGTTGAGCCTTTCTTGATTTTCCATAAGGATAGGGTATCATTACGTACTAATCCTTCCTTTATGCCTAAGGTGGTTTCTAGTGTGGCTTTAAACCAAACTATTCATTTGCCTACTTTTTATGCAAATCCCCAAAATAAAGGGGATAGATTTTGCACACTTTAGATGTACACAGGCAGTTGCGTTATTATTTGGACAGAACTAAAGGGTTCAGGCAGTCTCAGCAGTTGTTTGTTTCTTTTGCTTTGAGTTCTCAGGGCAAGCCTGTGTCAAAACAAACTATTTCTAAGTGGATTGGGTTTTGCATTGCTTTCTGTTATTCCCATCATGGCAAGGAGGTTCCAGCTGGGATTAGGCCTCATTCCACTAGGGCTACTGCCACTTCAACAGCTTTTTTGAGGGGAGTGGCAACCAAGGATATTTTGGAGGCAGCTACTTGGAGTTCAGTGCATACTTTCTCTAGGCATTATCACCTGCCACTTTACTCTAAATCCAGGGCTGGTTTTGCCACTGCTGTTTTGCAGGGCATGTTGGCAGCTCCTGCTTCCTTGTAGTTAGCCATCCTCCCTTACCTCTGCTTTGGGATTCTACCCAAGTGTAAGGACTGCAGCAATGTGAGATGAAGAACATAGTACAGTTTTGTACCTACCATAAATGTAGATGTTCGAAGATCCACATTGCTGCAGTCCAATTTACCCTCCCTCCTTCCCCTCTGCAGTTAGAGGTGGTTGTGTGGGTTGGGTTGTACATTTTGTGTATATTGTATATATTGTACATATAGTTAGTGCAAGGGTGGTTGGTTGGTTGTTTGCTGTCTTTTGGTTTTGGCCTTTATTTTTAGGGTCTTCTGACATCTGGGGCAAGAAAAGACTGAGGATATGACGTCGGTCATGCGCATTTGTACCCTGACGTCCTGATGTCAGTCAAATGCGCCTTGACCGACGTCAGCCTTATACTTTGATATTCGGGCCGACCGAGGACAGCGGACTACCCAAGTGTAAGGACTGCAGCAATGTGGATCTTCGAACATCTACATTTATGGTAGGTACAAAACTGTACTTTTCTTCCAGTAGAACAGGGCAGATTAGGATTACCCAATTTGAAGGGGTAATTCACAGCTACACAGTTAAGACTCCTATACATAACACAAGCAGAAAACTATAATTCACAGTGGAAAGGGATGATGATGAAACACTGGGGAAGCTTAAGAAACAGAGAGAGAATGGGGTTTTGGATGCAGGCCTTTAAGGAGAATAACAGTAATTATGCAGAATATTCTAGCCATAATGTAGCAGAAAGTATTCTAAGAACTAAACCAACACGGGAATGGAGAAAGGAGATTCTGCCGATAGGGATGACTGCAGTTAGGGATATAGACAGTAGGCAAGAGGAGGCTTGAATTTATTGGAGAAAACTGGCAAAGGAACCAAGGTATTGGGAGAAAATAACTAGACAGGGAAAGATGATAGAATGGGAAGATGTCAAGAATTTATTTGGACTGCAGGTTAGAGATTGCCTTTCCTATCTGGGATTGATATCAGAGTATAGGCAAATAGAAAGAAATACAGGGGTCCTAAATGGAAGAACAGCACTGGTAGGGTTTTTAATACAATCTAGAATAGAAGCTGCCATTAAAGGAATAATTAGTAGACCATATAAAGTATTGCATGATAACTATAAGAATCATTCAGAGGAGGTTAGAAAGGATTGGGAAGAGAGATCGGATAAACAATTCACAAAGAAACAATGTGAGGATATATTTATATCTCCTAAATGTGCAACAAAATCTGGAAGAATTATTTTATTTATTTAACTGGGAGAGTCCGACTTGGAACTAAGCCAATTTTCAGCGGAGGCCCGGGGAGAAATGCTCAATGTCTTTCTAACATGGGAGGAAAACAGAGCACCTGGAGAAAACCCACATGAACGCAGGGAAGACATGCAGACTCTACACACAAGGCACCCCAGCTGAGAATTGAACCAGAGAACCTCTTGCTGTGAGGCGACAACTCTACTGCTGCACCACTGCATTGTCCAGCTTATAGAATTTTTGCCTGGAAATGTTTACATAGATATTTTTATACCCCAAGTAGACTCCAGAGAATTTTTCCGCAGGCAGTAAATGTTGGTGTGACAGGGAAGAAAGAGGTACTTGGGAACATTTGTTCTGGAAGTGGGGTGAGTTGGCATACTTTAAGGATTCCCTGCAGGATGCACTGTCAGAGATGCTGGATGGGCAGATTGGTCTGACAAGGGAGATGATTTTTCTGAGCTATGATACAGAATCTGAATTGCCTAGACATGGTAAGGCCTTGCTGTGTCTAATAATGGTGACTGCCAAAAAAGCAGTTACTATAAAATGGAAATCAAAATCTAAACCAACTGGAAGTAGTGAGTATAGTAGCAGAGATAAAACAACTGGAACTGAGATCTTTAGAAAAGGGTAGGTGCAAACTACATAGGAAAAAATGGGAATTATGGGAACAATACATACAAGGGTGGAATGAGATGTAAAAGGCGGCAGGATTTATTTGAGGTATGTAATGTTTGAGTGAGGAAGCTTGGTTAGATTATAAGCAATGTATTGTGTTTGCAACTGGAAGTGTGTCATGGTTTGTGATGTAAAATGCTTACAACTAGAATTGTGTTGGTGTGGTTTGTCTTCATTTGTATAAATGTATGATTGTCTATGTAGTAAGTGATGGTGTGCTAAAGATGTTTCTTTAAAAAAAGGCAGGAATTGAAATGTATGCAATATTGCTTAGGTTATAAGATGTATAGCAATATATGTGAAGTATAATGTTCATGTTATTACTTTGTTACAAGTCATAATTCAGAAAAGTTTTTTTTTTTTTTTTTTTTTTTTTTTTGTAGGGGGGGGGACAATATTGGATAACCAGGATGGTTTACTGGGAACAGCTGAAGTTTAGGGAGGAGATGGGGCACCTGGGAGCAGATAAAGGGATGTGTTGTTTGTAAATTTTTGTACATGTGGAATATAAAGTTTTGCTTAGTTTTGCACATTACATTGGTTTGATGGAACATTTGAAATAAATTATCCATAAGACAGTGTGCATGTATTACTGGAGATAAAAGGTGATAATTGTAAAGGGTCTGGTAAGTATAGCACGCAAGGCACTTGAAGACTTGAACAAGGAGATTTTGAAAAAGTTTAGGGATCAAGTAGTTTTTTGGGAAGACTAGATTGAAGTAGATTAGTAGAAATTGAGGTAATGACCCTATGTGGAATTGTTTTTTCTTGTTACCTAGATATGCCACAATATCACAGAGATTTAGGATATTTGCATGCAAATCTTTCTCTACCCTCCAGGGATTTAAGAAAGATGTTTTTGAACCCTTATTCTTGCTGCTAGTGTCAGAGGTGGCATTAAGGACATTGGGAGTATATTATGGTCATGTGAGTGCTTAACAGTTTAAGGAAGGTCTGCAGTATGGTTAATTTTCAGAATTTTGTGTAAGGAAATTGACTAAAATGCTTGTTACTAGAGTATGACAGGTTTTTTGTTCTATACCAAACTGGAATAAGAAACATTATTTCAATTGACTTTGGAGACAAAGGAAAATATACAGTGCTGAAAGTAATTTTAATAACAGATGAGTTAGATAGGGAGAGACAGGAGTTTACTGACTTCCTTGCCTCTGCTGTGGTTGTGTGACTTCTGTATATTTGAGTGAACAAGAGTCATTAACTTTTTATTTCAAGTTCCTTTTTAACATTTGGAGGGGTCTTTTTATTGGATCTATGTCAGAACATTGACTTTTCTGGAAGCTGAACTTCATATGGTTGAGATCATATGATCAACTTTCTGAAAAGTCAAATGACACGCAACAACAAAACTCAATGTTTTTGCAGGGTGCAAGCCCACCTCTGCCACCACACCCCCTGCATATTATATATACCAACTTTGAGACAGCACTACAGCTGGGAAAAGGGTAGATTCCCTGATCCCCACTGTACCACAATCTTCATACAAAAGCTTCGACTTTTGGAAATTTGATCATATGGTGTGGGCACTATGAAGTTCGATTTTCTGAAAAGTTGATATTCTGAATGAGACCCCTTTTTTAATGCCTTCATTAAATGATCACTTAAGTCATTGGCAAACATACATTCATAGAAAATATTAACATTATTCCAGTTACATACATTATACGTCGCATATTTTTATTTACTTGAAACTGTCATCAGTCCAGCATTACATAAAGTGCTGAATTCCTGCCATCCCTTAAGCCACAGTCCGCCTGAACATTATTCTGCATGTATTGTTCCCATAATTTCCATTTATTTCTTTGTAATGTTCTCCTTAACTTTTCTAAAGATCCCTTTTCCAGGTCTTTTATCACTTTTGTAATATTCTGTAATTCAAATATAGTTGTCTTAGGCTTTGATTTCCATTTTCTAGTAATTGTTCTTTTTGGCAGAACAGAATTAAACTTAAAAAGGCCTTACTGTGTCCAGGCAGTTTAGATCGTGTGTCAAAAGCACCATTTCCTTAGATAAAACTATTTGTTCAACCAGTATTTCTGTAGGCTAGTGCCATCTTTTCAGGAGAGACCTGTGGTTTTACAAACCTGCCTTATGCAGAGCGCCTTAAAGCCCTTTCCCTCTACTCAGTCTTTTATAGATTGCTAAGGGCTGATCTAGGCCTGGCTTTTAAGGCATCCGCAAACCCCACACTTAAGAATCTCCTACATGTTCATAAGTCAAAGAATACCAGAAATGCAGGGTCTAGGGACTTGAATTTTTTTCCAAACATCTTTATTAAAGTTACACACATGATAAAGGCAATTTTACATGTATGTAAATGAATAACATGCAGAATTATATCACTTTTGTTGCAAACAGTTTACATCACAGACAGCATTGAAACAGCTGTAGTTGTAAACATTATACATCACTTGTAAACCATCCAGTCATTAAGCATTATGTAGCTCATTCAAATCCTGCCTCTTAAACCTTGTTCCTGCTCTGCATATACTGTTCCCACAATTCCCATTTTTTCTATGTAGTTTGCGCCTTCCTTTTTCTAAAGATCCTAATTCCAGTTTTATCTCTGTTACTATATTCACTAGTTCTAGTAAAGATGGTCCAGACTTTATTTCCATTTTCTAGTAATTTCTTTTTTGGCAGCCACCATAATTAGACTCAGCAAGGCTTACTATGTCTAGGCAATTCTGATTCTGTAGCATAAGTCAAAAAATAGGGACTTGAATTTTGTCTGTGGCTTAACAGAATATGCTGGAGAGAGAGATGTGTCCCAGAAACTGCTCTTCCTAAGGATCAGACTTCCCATCCATGTGAAGCTGGATTCATCTGTTACAGGCTAAGTTTGGCAACAACTCTCAACTTTCTGATAGCTAAGTCGTGTTAAAAGTGTTTTCTTGTTTTGGAATTGTCAAAAAGCTGCTTAACAGCAGTCTTTCTAATCTCATGCTTATCCAGATATTCTCTTTAGCACTCTGCAGTTGTGCTTCCTCTTCTGTTAGATTCCCTGTATTCTGTAATACTTTAACCTTGGTCATCCCCTCTAAGTGATTTCCATTAATTAACCATATTCATATCACTTTCTCTTTTATTTCTTCCCTGTTCTTAAACTCTTATTTTTATTTTATCCTACTCACTAGCTATAACTTCTGAGGATGTTTCTGGCCATCCATCCATCCTCAACCCCATTTTCCCATTTTTGCACATAAGGTCGGGGTGTCACATCAGTAGTGACAATCATCTCGAACCAGGGTTTACACTGCCGGGTGGCTAGCTCTGCTGCTGTAGTTCATCCTTACCACTCACTCTCACACAAAACTCGCACCTACAGCCAATTTAGTGTCCAATCCACCTACTGTATATCTTTTGAATGTGGAAGGAAAACGAAGCACCTAAGGAAACCCATAAGACCACAGGGAAGACATGCAGATACAGAAGGTATCCCAGCTGAGAATTGAACCGGAGAGCCTCTCGCTGTGAGGTGACAACACTAACCACTGCACCTTGAAGATGTTTATTGTCCCTAATAAATCTTGTATAAGTTACACTACCCATTCCTTTTTAAACAGGTAGGTGGAACGTGCCAGTGCCTCATTTATATTTTCACTGCCCTGCATTTTTGTCTTCATTTTTATTGATACAGGTAATTTTTAAAATCTGCCAACTCACTACACTCCTAAAACATATGTCCCCAGTTGCATCTTTCTTACCCATCACACCTTCAATATTTGTTATCTACCTAAGGAAAAAATTCTTTTAAGTCTGTTTGGGGTATGAAGTACCAGTACAAACATTTACCTTCTGGATTTTGTTGCATACTTGGAGCCGTACATATGTCCTTCTACTGTTCTTTTTGTAAATTGCTTTTACAGCCGATTTCCTGTTTTTTCTAACCTCCTATTATTTTTATAGTTATCTTTTCAATGTTTTATATGCCATACTAAGTATGTCTCTTTTAACAGCAGATTGTTTTATATTAAACTAAAAACTCTACCTGAGTAGTACTTGATTCCCCTATCCCTTTCTCTTTGCCTATACTCTGACATCAATCCCTGGTAGGGAAGGCAGTCTCTACCCTATAGTCCAAATGTCGTCTTGGCTTCATCTCACTCTGCTAGCTTTCCCTCCCACTGTATTACATTTCACTCCCTAGTTATTTGCTTCCAGTACTTTGGCTCCTTTGCCAGTTTTCTCCAGTAAATTCTAGCCCACTCTTGTCTGTTTTCTGTACCCCTACTTGCAAGCATAGGTTCATAGGTAAGTACTAGGCTAGTTGCCTTTGCAGGCCATTTTATGCCTAGCCAGATGTTCTTCATTCCACATTGCTGCAGTCCTAACTATTGGGTAGTCCGCTGTCCAGTCGGCCCGAATACCAAAGTATATGGCTGACGTCGGTCAGGGCGCATTAGACTGACGTCAGTACGTCAGGGTACTAATGCGCATGACCGACGTCATATCCTCAGTCTTTTTTGCCGCATGGTCCGATGCAGAAGCAGTTTTGCGAGTGCAGGTTGGCGTTCTGAAATTTTCTGAAGTCGGAGTTTCAGACCGAATCAAAGTTGGCTAAGTACCCCGTTGGGGAACATTTTGGTTTTTCTTGCCTCAGTATTTAACCGGATGTCAGAAAAGTGAATAACTGTATTTCTTGTGGGAAACAGATACCTCATAGGGATTACCATACCTTGTGTATACCTTGTTTAGGGCCTGAGCACGACGTTGTTGGATGCCGCTCTTGTGCTAGATTTAACAAACGCACTATTAAGAGAAGGTTAGACTGTGCCAGGTTAGTGTTTGGGAAGCGTTGTAATTATAAAATGGCGGCGGATCCTCCGACGGCCGCTTCGCCAAAAAGCGCAAGGACAAAACAGCGAAGCCTAGGGTTGATGAACCGCAGTCCCGGACGCCGGTTCTTTAGAAGGCTCAGTGGAGCCAGAGGTTTTGCCAGGAGTTTCTTTGGAGTCTCAGGCAGAGACTTTACTGTTGCAGGATGTGCCTTCTCAGGAGGTAGGCCAGGCTGAGGGGCTTCTCAGGTAACTGTTCTTCCCTCTCTTCCCAAGGTAGTTAGAGCCTCTCCTTCTGTTTCCAAAACTTCTTTGAGAGGTAGGCCAAGTTTAGCTTCAGTGGGGCTTCTCCTAGCACTTCAGGTTCTGTGCCTAAGAAACATATGCTTAAAATGGCAGAAGATTTGATTACTCTGATTAGAGGTTCTATGCCCTCCTGATAAGAGACCTAGGGTGGAACCTGAGTTTGAGAGTTTTGAACAGTGTTCAGAGGCTTCTGAGTCTTCTGCGGAAGACTTGCAGGAGTATCCTCCTTATTCTGATTCTGATGTGGATGATTCCACTCCTACAGCTTCTCCTCCTGAGGATTTCTCATTTTCAGAGACTCTGCATTCCATGAGGGAGCACTTTAAATGGGAAGGCCAAGATTACTCTGATTCCAGGAAAAGGCTTAGGGAATTCTTGTTTTTACCCCAGCATAGGCCCTTAGCTATACCTCCTGTGTTGAATGTGGTGGAAGATGTTTTTGCAGAGGCTTCCCTGAACCCTGATTCTTTGCCTCCTGCTCCTGCTAAACCTGATAGGTACTATAGGGTGCCTGAAGCTCATAAGTATCTTTTTAAGAGTCCTAGGGCAGACCCGAAACTGTTTCTCAGGGACCTAAAGGTGTTAAGGCCTCTGTTGTTAAAAACCCTGTTCCCACTGATAAAGAGGCAAGGGCTTTGGATAGATGGGGAAAGAAAGTGTATACTTCTTCCACTTTAGCCATGAGGGCGTTGAATTGTCAGTTTCACATGCTAAAATATCAAAATTATCTCCTTTCACAATTGAAATCTAAGGTGGATGCTTTGGCGGAAGGTATTGAGTGTAAAGAGTTGCTGGATTTAGTTCATGTGTCTGAACAAGTGGGTAAGCATTCTTTGCAATGTGGTTTTGATGCTGTACAGGCCTCCTCGAGGGTGGCTGCCACTAGTTCTGTTCTTCGCAGGCATGCCTGGTTGAGGGATCAGAATTTAGCTGAGCATGTTAAGACAAGGATTTTGGATGCTCCTTTACAGTCTGATGTGGTGTTTGGTTCGCCTGTGGAAGCAGTTTTAAAGAAAATGGAGGACAAAGCTAAGTCTATGCAAACTGTCAAAGATTTTTTGCAGGTGCAACCACCAAAGTTTAGTAGAAATTGGCCTACTAAGGGATGGACATATCCTGCTTATGATTCCCAGTCTAGGGGTAGGTCTAGACGTGGTAGGGGCAGAGCTCAAGGTTCTTTTAGGCCTAGAACAGGGAGTTCACCTGCTCAGACTTCTGGTGAGGGCAGGGGTCAGTCCTTTCGTAAACAGACCCAATGACCTGCCTTTTCAGCTGCCAGTAGATTCTCGTCTGGCAGCTCCTTTGGGAGGAAGAGTGTCTCTTTTCAAAGAAAATTGGGATTTAATTACTCAAGACAGATGGGTGTTGGATATCATTCACCACGGTTACAGGTTTTATTTCCATACATTGCGCCCGTAAAAAGGCATGCCAGACGTTCCTCCTCCACAAAGGAAAGAGGCTCACGAGCAAATTTCTCTGTTACTCCAAATAGGGGCCATTCAGCCAGTCCCTGTATCAGAAAGGGGCCTAGGATTTTATTCTCGCCTGTTCCTAGTACCAAAGAAGGGGAACACGTGGAGACCAATTTTGGATTTATCTATCCTCAACACTTATCTGGACATTCCCAAGTTCAAGATGTTGATGTTACAACAGCTTTTACCTCTGCTGGGCAAAGATCACTGGATGGTAACTTTAGATCTCAAGGAAGCTTACCTTCATGTGCCTATAAGACTAAGTTGCAGGAAGTATCTGCGTTTCGAGCTGGAAATTCTCATTATCAGTTCTCTGCATTGCCCTTTGGCTTATCTACTGCCCAGAGTATTCACAAAGGTTCTGGCTCCAGTGATAGCTTACTTCAGGCTAAAAGGAATTCAAATCTATCCTTACTTGGACGACTGCCTGATTCTGGCTCAAGAAAAGGAAGACCTTCTACAGCATCTGGAATATGTTATAGCAGTGCTAAGATGCCTAGGGTATTCTGTGAACGAAATAAAGTCCAGTCTAGTACCCTCTCAAGACATGTGCTTTCTGGGTGTGAGACTGAATACAGCAGCCCAGATGGCCTTTTAACCCCGGACAAACAAAAGAGTCTATCACTTTACTTCCATCAACTATCTCATCAGTCCGTGCTGACTGCAAGGACAGTCCTTCAAGCATTAGGGTTCATGGCATCTTGTATTCTGGTGCTTCCCAATGCCAAACTGCATATGAGGAAGCTGCAATGGTATCTCAAAATGTATGGACACAGCACTGCCAGGATTTGGACACTGTCATTCAAATAATACCTTGCCTTCAAAAGAATTTTTGTGGTGGGCTCAGGAATGTCACCTAAACAAGGGACTCTCTGTGACCCGCCAGAGGCGAGTCAGATTTTAACGACAGATGCCTCAGACATTGCTTGGGGAGCTCATCTAAATGGAAAGTGGATACAAGACAAGTGGCCTGCCAGACTACAGCATCTACATATCAACATGAAGGAGATGTTAGCAGTCCAGTTTGCATTAATGGCTTTCAAGGAGTTACTTCTTCCAGGGCAGGTGTTGATTCTAACAGACAACACAACTGTCATGTGGTACATCAACAAACAAGGGGGAACACATTCTTATCCTCTATGCAGGCAAGCAATGATTTTATGGGAGACTGCGCTCAGCTTGCAACTAACTCTTCAGGCAAGGTTTCTGCCGGGAGCACAGGACTCCTTAGCAGATGTGTTAAGCAGACAAATCATGGATCCCCACGAGTGGAAACTGGATCTTCATGTATTTCAGACATTGACAGTGTCATGGGGAACTCCAGACATAGATCTGTTCGCTTCTCCACTAAACCACCAGCTGCCAAAGTTTTGCACAAAGGGGTTTCATCACACGGCTTGGAAAGTGGATGCTCTTTCTTTCAGTTGGGAAAAATCTTCATGTGTATGCCTTTCCACCTCTGCCTCTTCTTCCAAAGGTGCTCTTAAAGGTCAGACAAGACAAGCCAAGGATGATTTTAATAGCTCCAGATTGGCCTCGGCAACACTGGTACCCACTACTAAGGAGTCTGGTAAGGAAGCCTCCATGGCCTTTACCTTTGATTCCACATCTGTTATCTCAGAAGGACGGTCATCTGCTCAATGTCAAGCTTCACTCTCTTCATCTAACAGCCTGGCATATTCTGTGTTGAAACACAGCAGGTCTCAACTTCCTCAACAAGTTTTAAATGTGATTATGGAAGCTAGAAGACCTAGTACAAGGAAAGTGTACGCAGAAAAATGGAAGAGATTTTTATTTTGGAGTACAGCAAAGAATTTGGAGATTTCTGAGCCTAATTTGAGTGTGGCTCTTCAATATCTTAGAGTTATTGGACAAAGGTTTGTCCTACTCTTCCATTAAGATTCGTGCTGCAGCAATTTCAGCTCACTATGATTGTGACCCACCATTGTTTTCGCATCCTTTGTTCAAGCAGTTTCTTAGAGGGGCAAAGAATATAAGACCCCCACGTAGAGCTCCTACTCCTGCTTGGGATCTCAATTTTGTGTTGGAAAAACTTACTCTACAACCTTTTGAGCCTGCGGCTACTGCTGAATTGAAATACTTGTCATGGAAGACTGCTTTTCTGTTGGCTATTACTTCTGCAAGAAGGGTGTCTGAGTTGCAGGCCCTTATGGCAGTAGAGCCCTTTTGATTTTCCATAAGGATAGGGTATCATTACGCACTAATCCTTCCTTTATGCCTAAAGTGGTTTCTAGTGTGGCTTTAAACCAAACTATTCATTTGCCTACTTTTTATGCAGACCCCCAAAATAAAGGGGAAAAGATTTTGCACACTTTAGATGTACACAGGCAATTGCGTTATTATTTAAGCAGGACTAAGGATTTTAGGCAGTCTCAGCAGTTGTTTGTTTCTTTTGCTTTGAGTTCGCAGGGCAAGCCTGTGTCAAAACAAACTATTTCTAGGTGGATTGGGTTTTGCATTGCATTTTGTTATTCCCATCATGGCAAGGAGATTCCAGCTGGGATTAGGCCTCATTCCACTAGGGCTACTGCCACTTCAACAGCATTTCTAAGGGGTGGCAACTAAGGATATTTTGGAGGCAGCTACTTGGAGTTCAGTGCATACTTTCTCTAAGCATTATCACCTTCCTCTCTACTCTAAGTCTAGGGCTGGTTTTGCCACAGCTATTTTGCAAGGCATGTTGTCAGCTCCTGCTTCTTTATGATTTGCCAGCCTCCCTTACCTCTGCTTTGGGATTCTACCCAATAGTTAGGACTGCAGCAATGTGGAATGAAGAACATAGTACAGTTTTGTACCTACCATAAATGTAGATGTTCGAGGATCCACATTGCTGCAGTCCAATTTACCCTCCCTCCTTCCCCTCTGTGTTTAGGGGTGGTTGTGTAGGTGAGGTTATATGCTGATAATTTTGTATATATTGTACATATTGTTGGTGCAGGTATATTGGGCCTTGTCTTTTTAGGGTCTTCTGACATCTGGGGCAAGAAAAGACTGAGGATATGACGTCGGTCATGCGCATTAGTACCCTGACGTACTGACGTCAGTCTAATGCGCCCTGACCGACGTCAGCCATATACTTTGGTATTCGGGCCGACTGGACAGCGGACTACCCAATAGTTAGGACTGCAGCAATGTGGATCCTCGAACATCTACATTTATGGTAGGTATAAAACTGTACTTTTCTCTTTTAGAGTGCAAAATAACTCATCCCGTTTAGTTATAGATTGGCCTTTACCCATGGTCAATGATTGCATATTACCCCAGTGAGTGTAACTGTGATCATAGCATGAATAATTTGAGTGAACTCGTTCATGGGATAAAGCATATAACAGCTGCATCTGTCCGTTAATAGTACAGAGGGCAGTCTTGGGGTAAGTTTTCTATTTTCCATCCATACATCTAAGTTTAGCTTGAAAGTGGATAGAGATGAGCTTTGTTTAATTTGGATGGGAGTCTGTTCCATATCAGCGGTATCCTCTGTGAAATATACCTGTCCCTCCAAACTGTTCTGTTAATGTTGCAGAAGAGGGTTCGATCCCTAAACTGAGAATTTCTGATGCCATTTGACTTAATGATGTGCATTAAGTCCATCAGTAATAGGTCGGAGGTTGCCTCAGATGCCAGACACAGGTCACCTTTTAACAGTCTGTAGGATACAGAGTATAGTGGCAGGGCATTGAGTTAGTCTATGTAGGACATGTTGTTTAGGCCTTGTATCCTCTTAGTAAGGTATCTTTGTGGGCACTGCAGTTGTTGCATGTGTGTGGACAAATACATGCCAAAGGAGGCATTATATTCAATGACCAGCCTATTGAGGGCTAAAACAATGACATCCATAGATCTAGACACAATTCCTTTGTTTATAAGATGTGCAGTATAAAAGGACTTTCTTACAATAGTAGACCATTTTGGTCATAATTTAGGTCACTGACAACATAAGTTTGCAAATCCTGAACTGGGTAAACTCTTAGGGGTGTGTTGTCAATGTGATAGTTCCCGGGGATAGATAACGTCTGAAAAGAATACAGTAATGCGTTGTTTGTCATTTGGTTTCAGACGATTTTGATACCAGTTATTTGAGACAAACCTTCTGGTAGGATGGCGAAGTTATTTGGGGATTCAGTAATTGCTCCTAGCTTGCATTAATCTGCAAATTTAGCCAGAGCCCTTTGGCTATTATTTCAAAGAAAAAAAAATAGATGTCAGACAGGAGAGGTCCCAGCACAGAACCATGGGGACTGTACTGGTGACTAATCTCTTTGTGGAAGTAACTTCTGTTTTGATCACCTGTGCCCTAATTGAAAGCCAGTTAGCATTCTAGCAGGTGACGGGCTTATTCCTAGTTTAAACTTTTCTACTATGCCTAAGTGGGAAATTGTCAAAAGCTTTGACCAGGTTGAGGCGAGGTATGTGGTGTGTACCATTTTGCCTTCATCCCGTTGCTTTGTTGACCTTGTGACACCCGTGCTCTGGCCCAGTAATCAAGGAACTTCAATCCCCACCACTAGCACCAGTGAGGGGTGCCCACATTGGGAGGATAACAAGTACACACACAGTAAAGTACAATTTCCCTTAAGAGCACACAGAGATCACAGTCAGTCTGGGGCTGGTTTCTCCCTGTCTCTCCAAATCCCCATTAAGACTCCCCACTAGCACAGTTGTAGGGTTCAGATCTCAGCCGAGTAGTCAAGCCAAAACCTCCAGTACCCTCTCTGTCCAACCAGTGCTTCGTGTTCCTGCTCAAGTAGCTGACACACACACACACACACACACACACACACACACACACACACACACACACACACTTTGAGATTTGATTTATATACAAATGCACAGACATTCCTGGGGAAGGCTGGCACAGGTTCACTAGCTATGCCCCCTTCTGCCCAGGCTATAAGGAAGTAATCAGTGCCACCAGCTACTCTTACACCCTTACCAAAGGGTGTCTTATTTTACTGTGCAATGTTATTATCCACATGGTAAGTGTGATGAACAGCAAGGCTATTGGAGTGGCTTGTACAGTATCACCAAATACATGCAAGTACTGTAGGAGCTTAAATTATCTCTGTACAAAACAACCACAGTTAAAAGATTTACAAATATTTAATAATAAAATCACAAGACAATACTCATTCAACACAGTAACACTAGAGAGTTCAGAAATCACAGGAAATACTTTGACAACATTGTAGGACAGTCGCACACAAATACAGAAAACAGCTAGACTAATCTTACTATTTTTTGTCCAGCTCTAAGAGAAATCACAGTACCTAAATCTTGTTTATAGAGCAAAGCAAGTGCTGGTGAGTTGTCAGCTTCAGAACAAAATACAAAATGCACTACTTTCTTTCTGAGTTGGTCCTTAAATTGATAATACACATTACTGCAGAGTCATTTCAGATTACACCATTCTTGTCACTTCTGATTTAGCTCCCAGGCTAACAGCACTCAATATTTAAAATTTTTTTGTGATCTGTAGCTGCCAGGAAGTCACAGCAATAAAAGATACTTTACATGTGAAACCTAGTAATTATCTCTGTCTTAAGACAATATAAAGAATTTCCAGCTGCAGACATCCTGTCTCCTAGCTTGAGATCACACACAGTCATAAAATTATTTACTTAATCGGCTTTCTTCCGGCAGGGTGCACTGTGGTTACATTTCTGAAGCTCAGCAAATAACACAGTTTTCTTATATTTGTGAAACAAACCTGTGGATCATATTAATATTTACAATGGCATAGAATTATTTACAAAATTCTATCTAGCTGACTGGCAGCCCCTCAGTTTATCACAGACCTTTTAAAAAAAATCCACCAGATTGAGTAAACGTGACCTGCCCTTGATGTGTATTCAAACTGAGACTGTTCTAGTGTTTGGAGGTTCCCAATATCCTGATTGATTAATTCCATGATAAGTCTTTCTGTGGCTTTGCATATGAGGCTGGTTAGACTCATGGGTCTGTAACTCCCTCCTTTCTGTGAAAGGTTCTTAGTTACGTAGAAGGGTGTGGCTAAATTTTGCTTCATGCTATTTAAGATTGAGCCCTGTGATGTTATTACATACTGATGTATTTTTTTAGGCATCACTGTTGGCAAAATCGCCTTTTGTCATTCTCATATTGGCTTATTACTTAGAATATTTTTTCTACTTTGAGTATAATATTCAGTATGGTTATTATTCTCCTTAAGGATCTGCATCCAAAATCACTCTTAAACCCCACCCCGCTTGATCATTATCCGTTTCCATTTTGAATTATAACTTCCTGCTTTCGTAGTATATATGAGCCTTAACTGTGTAGCTCTAATATCCCTTCAAATGAGGTAACCCTAAACCATCTTGTTCTTTTGGAAGTATCAGTGTGTCCCAGTTAACTCTTGCCCTTTCCCCTCACCTCCCAGATAAATTCCTTCATCCCTTTATTAATTATTGTCCACAACTTCTCTGGTTGATACAAGTATGCCTCATCTGTATGTAAAACTAAAGGGATAAAAACATTTTCACTGCTTATCTTACTACATCGGGTCTATATTATAAGATCAAAACTTTAGGTAGTCAAATACGTAAAGCTCGATCTGTAAATATCAAAAGTCAAAAACTGCAAACGGCCACTTCCACACAGGGAAATAATTCACTTGGCATATATATATATATATAAACACATATATATATATATATATATATATATATATATATATATATATATATATATATATATATAAACTTCACCCAAATCAAGTGGGGGGGGCACATGACCCCCCCCCCCCCAATACCAACTCTGAGATTGCTCTGCATTGGACAAAAGGGCAAATTCCACATTACGGCCAAGTGAATTTATTTCCCTGACAAAATTTGTGGAAGTGGCCGTTCTCAGTTTTTAGCTTTTGATATTTTTAGGTATTTGACTACCTAACGTTTGATCTTATAATATAGACCCATCATATCCATAAACAAGAGCTTCCCTTTCTCAGTTTATTATGTTTTTTTCAGTCTCTTCACATATATCCTTAGTTGCCATAACAGAAAACTTTTTAATCCACACTCCTAAATACTTCATCTTGTCATGTCCCCATAAATATGGGTATTGCTTAACCAATCCATATGTGACTACATAATTTGTCTGTAGCCCTTGTTTTATCTTCATTAATTTTTATATTCTGAAGAGAGACGAAACTTTCTCAAAATGTTCCACAACACTGAGATGGTCCTTCTCTGGATTTATTAGGTGCAAAATACCATCTGCCAATAAAGCCAACTTTTCTTGAGTACTGTAACAATTATATCCTTACATTTCTGAATCCAGTATTTTCTTTTCTGTTGGCTCTAAATATAAAGCAAATAATGGAGAGGAAAGAAGACACCCCTGTCTGGTTACTCTATTTAAGCACAATTTATCAGATAGGAAACCTCCTACTGCAGTTCTTGCCTTTGATTGTTCATATAATCTGCTAATTAACCTTACGGTGTCATGGAATGCAAATGCTTCCATTGCCTACTCAAAATATCCACGCTTACTCTATTAAATGCTTTTTCTGCATCATGAACCACTAACAGCAGATGTATTTTCTTACATTCTGCTTCCCTTTGGATCATCATTGTTGTAATAATGTTGTCAAATGTTTGCCTCCCCTCCACAAAACCATATTGATCCTCATTTACAATTTTGGCAACACCTTTGACATTCTTTTAGCTAGTAAACACATAAACACTTTGTAATCATGGTTTAAAATTGAAATGGGTGTATATGAAGATGGGTCTGATGGTTTTTAGTTTTAGGTAATATGACCACCACAGCTTTCTTCCAAGATGTTGGTGCTTCACTTCCTTTTAAAATACCATTAATTAATGTCTTCCAGTTCTTTATCACTTTCTTCTCTCCTAACTTCCAGACCTCTGGAGACTTTCTTGAAGATCGATTATACATTGCAGTTTTTCCTCTCATCTCCTCCTATCTTAACTGTTGGTTGTTGAGCTTCACCTACTTCTAACCTTGGCACAATTAAGCTTTCCATAAATATTTGTTGTCTTTAATTTTCCTCATTTCTATGCTTTAAACCAATTTTCGTAACATTTCCAAAATGTCTCTAATATCTCTACAGGATCTTTGATTATTTTTCTTATAGGCTTCCTAAGTTTAGCAACAGCCCTTTCAACTTTTTGTTGCCCAAGTCATTGTGTTAAAAGTGTTTGTGCTCTGTAATTGTCAGAGTAGCAAAACCACCAAGAAGTAAACAGTAAAAAAACACACAAATAGGGAAAGCCAAGTGAATCACAAACTCTGACACTTTATTAAAACAAGATGAAAATCTCTAGTGCCTCAGCTGTGCAAGCCTTTAGAGAGCAAGCCTTTTTCCTTCCCGAAATATTCCTTATATATACAAAATCACTCCCAAATAATGCTATTAATCAGTTAAGCAATAAAGCTATTAAAACCATTTCACAAAAAAAAATTCCAATTACACACACTATTGAGACCTTTAAGAAAAAGTGTATTAAATTTTAAAATAAAAATAGATTCCTTTTTTTCTCAGCTGTCTTTAATATTTAAAATTATGCGGTCTTTATATATTTGTTCCAAAACTGTTGCTTGCAACCCTAATGGCTCCCCATTGTGAAAATCATGGAAATGTGCAGCTACAGGACTAGCTTGTTTATTCTTTCTTTATGTCTCTAATATGTTCCTTCAGTTATGTGGAGAAGCTTCTCTTACGTTCTCCTATGTAAAATTTTCCACAAGGACACCCAAGTCCATTATCACAGCTAAAAACCCCTTGTTCCTGATATTTTCCCATCAATATCTGGAAAACTTCTATGAACTGACGTCCTGCACATTTACCACAGGGAAAAGTACCCTTTAAAATTGGGATCCCATGGGAAATTTAGTATGCCTTTGTCAGAAGGGTATGACACTGGTTTTAAAGGGTACTTTTCCCTGAGGTAAATGTGCAGGGTGTCAATTCATAGACGTTTTCCAGATATCGATGGGGGGGGAAAATTGGGAACAAGGGGTTTTTAGCTGTGATAGTGAAGGAGTAATATACGGACTTTGGTGTGCTTGTGGAAAATTTTGTATAGGAGAAAGTAAGAAAAGTTTCTCCACAAGACTGAAGGAACATATTAGAGATGTCAAAAAGAATAAGAAGCTGCACATGTCCGTGAGTTTTCACAATGGGGATCCTTCAGGGTTGCAAGCAACAGTTTTGGAACAAATGTTGAGAAAAAAGGAATCTTGAGTACACTTTTCCTTAAATGTCTCAATAGTGTGTGTAATTGGAATTTTTTTTGTGATATTGTTTTAATAGTTTTATTGCTTAATTGATTAATTGCATTATTGGGAAGTGATCTTGTATAATATATATAAGGAACATTTGGGAAGGAAAAGGCATACTCTGTAAAGGCTGCTTATAGCAGAGGCACTAGAGATTTTCATCTTGTTTTTTGTTTTAATAAAGTGTCTGAGTTTGTGATTCACTTAGGCTTTCCCTATTTGTGTGGTTTTTATTGTCAAAAAGTAGTTGCTTAACAGCAAGCTTTCTAATCTCATGCATATTATTCAGGTACTCCCTTATTTTCTCTTTAGCACTCTGCAGTTGTGCTTCCTCTTGTTCTTTTATATTCCCCTTATTCTTTATTATTGGTCAGACCCTCTAAGTGATTCCGATTAATTCTTAACCATTTCACTAGCTCTTATTTCTTCCCTATTCTTAAACTCTGTTCTCATTTTATCTCACTCACTTAGTTATATGTTTTGAAGATGTTTGACATCCCTAATAAATCTTGAATAAGTTCCACTACCATTCCTTAAATTCCTCTCTTTTAAACAGGTAGGTGGGAAAGTGTCAGTGCCTTATTTTTATTTCATTACCCTGCAGTTTTATATTGGTTTCTATTGGTACATAATCTGAAATGGTTATTGGATGTGTCAAAGTTTTCAGTTAAATGCACATGTTCCTGCAAGTTTTATCTAGTCTATCCCAGTTATTGTTCTGTCAGGAATATATGTAAATTTGAGTTCCTACTACTAAATTCACTTATTTCATAACAAATATTTTCATAAATTTCTTCAAAAGTCTACACTTTGTTTTATTTTCCCTTCTAGACCCCCCTAATAGCTCCTCACTGTTGCAAAGCAAGTTCTAGTCTCCACCTATATACAAGTAATCTCTGCTGAAAGCCGATTATTTCTTCAAAAAATTTCTTAAGCTCCATAGTAGAGGTTTTTGTTGGAATATAACTTGGGTAACAGAGTAATCCTCCTTCCTTCCCAATAGCCCCTTATTACCACAATTCTGCCATTGTCTTTTTTCCTCTTCTATCACTATTGGAGCCCCTGTAGCAATTAGTATAGTTACTTCCCTTCTCCTGTGTCCCTGACATTCTGTTAAATATCTATCCTGAAATCCTTTTTTGTCAAACTCGCATGCTTATTTCTTTCCAGATGTGGTTCTGCATTTTCCTTTTTGTGTGTACTTGTAAGGGCATTTACATTCCAAGATAATGTGGACAGCATAGCCATTATGATAAAAAGTTTCTGTTCCCACGTGTTACAAATGACATGTATATTTCCAACTTTTGTGTTACATGCACACACTAATGTTTTGCAGACTTATGTTTTATACAGTTGTATCATCTTGTATCTATTTGAATCTGTCACATTTTCAAGACTTTTGTTTTCATGAAAACCCTCAAAACAAAAAAAAAAACTAAATACATTTTGAAAACACCCCTATTAACTTAGAACAAATGCACAAAACTATGCACATCTTCAAAAATTAAGTTTAACCCTCATGTTAAGGAACAGTATTGCCTCAAATGCTTCCATGGGCATTACCTAAACTAAAACTAAGGTTGTCCATGCTGAAGCATGTGCTGCAGCCTCTGGTTTCATTTAAACCGATTCCTGTTTTCTTTCTTTTATCTATAGTCCACTCCCAGATGTGAAAAATAGCTTGTATGCTTTCAGAAAACATTAACTCATAGCCCTTAGAAAAAAGTGCACAGACTATCTTTAAATAAATCTGAATTGTACGCTGCACTGTTCTAAAATGCATTCAAGTATTCAGGCTGCTATCTGTCATTCACTTCCTGTAATTTCAGACTTTGTTTTTCACTGAACTACTTGGCATTGTCCCTTCAAATTTTGCATTTCCCTCGGTAAAGAATTTTCTGAACTCTGAAGATTAATTGTTTGCACCTGCAGACAGCTAGTCCCCCATGTAAAACTATTCAGCATTGAATCTTTATGTGTAAATTACAACAGAACAGAATGTACAACTACTTTAGGAGTAGACTTTTCTCCCACTGAACATTTGCTAATGGAAAAAAAGGTAATATCTGTGCAGATGTAAGAAGCTTGGCATTTTTATAGCTTTCATCATTTTTTTGTATTCAAACCTACTTGTTTATAGCTTAAGCCAAAAGCATTAATCTAGACATTCACCCTTCTAAAAACAAGGTGAAATAGCTTAATTCTAAATACAGTATAATCAGTGCACTTTTAAACCCTTACCCTAGAACAAGATCTTAGCATACTAACAATAAAATAGCCTTTGTCCATCTTTTCTTCTCTTGTACTGTAAAGTCTACATTTCTTACAATTAAAAAGTTCTTATTTACTTTAATAACCTGAACACATGCAGCAAGTCACTAAAGAGACTCCCCCACATTTCAAGTACCCCCTGACCGTACACTACAGAAAACTGCTGTACTGTAACATGCACTTTATAGCAAGAAATGTTTTATACGGATGCTAATAAGATCAAAAATTGTTTTATTTAGTTACCACCTCCCTTTTGTGTTCTTCTAAACATTAATGATATTAAGTGGGGTGTATGCTTTACAGTCCACCCACAAGTGTAAGAGTTATCGAAAGTCCAACCTTTCTCTTCCACTTTTTCTTGCAAAGCCATATTTCACAGATGTGATTTTTTTTTAAATCTCCATATATTCACTAATTTCTATGTTGATCTTTTTCCTGTTCATCTCTATGTGCCAGCAGTGCTCTAGTTCAGGTAAGAGGTACTCCTGATTCTTAGTTAACTTCTGTGCTTTTTTCTTGTCCCAAGCATTTTCCCTTAGAACATTTGAAAATGTTTCACTGGCATAGTCTTTCTGAGCTTTACTGTCAGAAGATTAAGGAGTGTCCCCTTCTGTTTGCTGACCCACTTTTTGTTGGATTAACTTTTTTCTTTTTCGTCCCTAGCCTGTTCTGCATCAAAAATGTTTTTGAACCTCCAAGAAATATTCTGAAGACAGCTGGATACAGCAGCTTGTGTCACACCTGCCTCTCAACATTCCTGTATTGCTGGGATAAATTTGCTTCTCTTCTACCTGGTATACAATCAATGATCATTTTCCACAAACATTCTGTTTTCTCCAATTTGTAATACTTTCCCCTTCTTCCACACTTTTGTCAGGATTAACTGTCTCTCTGCTGGTATGATTGTATCTTTACTAGTACAGGTCTTGGCTATTTTCTCATGGCCAGTTTTGGAGCTTACACTTGGTTTGACATTTCAATTAACAAATCCTGCTGTAGAGTATCAGTCCAGTTGTTTATACTTTCATAAAGTTAATGCAGTTTGTTCCTTCCAGTTTTTCTGGTACAGCAGAAAATATCTAATTATCTCTGTACTCTGTCTTCTAATTGTGACTTTTTTTGAAAAAACTGTTCTTGAGAAGTCTCATACTCCACCAACCTTCACTTCAACCTCTGATTTTTACTGTTTTAACAGTTTATCTGCATAGCTAGTTAAAATGTTTTTATTTTTTCTAGCATTTTGTTATTTGAGTTGATATATTCCTTCAGAGTTTCATTTGCTTTAATCGCCACTGAGCACATTTATTTTTTCCTCTGAAGTACTGGAAGCCATCTCTTGTACCAAAGCTGAAGCTTGAACTGCTTTTTACTGAACAGCTGCAGGATTCATCCCAGCCAGTGTTTTCTCTCTCTATCTTTTCTGGTTGATATTCTCTAAAAATGTCGTCTTTGCTTCCATCTGGAAAGAATTTTACTCTAGTTGAAAATATCACTAGATCTTATTTCATTTCTCAGTTTCTTTTTTCATGTTGGGAGAGCTGAAATTAAACTCTTGCTCAGTGTGCAGACAGCTTGGAATTCCAACAAGTCACCAACTCTCGTAAAAGAATTCCTTTGTATCATGAAGTGATTCAGTTTTTGCTGATGTGGTTACTTCTCCTATTCATGTACATGGCATACATTGCTGCTGTGATCATCATCTTGTTGTTGGTGCTTGCTACGTGGGCCAGACACAGACTGATTCATTTTGTGGAGGCTGTGCCATGAGTGGTGGCCCAGACAAAAGTTTGATGATACACAGGTTCTGTTTTACATTAGCATTTGCAGTATTTAAGTGTAGATGAGGGTGCTGAGGTCTACAGTGACTGCCACTGGTGATTTACTTCCCCCAAACTGTGTATTGGTTATTTTGTCTGGTGACATCTAAGCCATAACACTATCTTCTGCTGTGTGAGCTAAGAAAGACAGGACAAAGGCTAGAGCACAGGTGAAACCACAGTCACTTGGAGGACAGATTTCTGCTAGTAGAGCATTTCTGTGTACATCAGGTTGACATTACCAGTAGGAAATTTTTATTTTTGCTGCAGGAACTCGCATGGTAAATTCATATGTGGTGGTGTTCTGGGTAATGAGTAGGCTTAGGAAATTGTTCCATCTAATCACCCAGAGGTCCTTCCACGTGAGGAATGTGAACTTGCCATTCGTTACATCACTTCTAAGGTTTCTTCCATCAGGTACATTATGGGTCAAGGTGCACTTACAGCATTTTCTATTGATCTAACCGAGAGCTCCCTGTCTTGTTCTTAGTACAAGTTCATTATTCCCAATTATGATGCATTTTCTTTTCAAGTTATCTGGATCCATTGAACCATATGTGGAGTGGACCCCTGTCCTGTCAGTCTTATGTTGGTCTTGGCCCATTACCAGATGACAAAGCTGTATCTTAAGAATGGAGCATTTCCATATTTATTAAAGGAGGCCTGGGTCACTCAAGAACTTGAGCAGAATGGCTTAGATGGTGCTGATCTGAATAATTCTAGACCAATACCATACCTTTTGTTTGTTGGTAGGTTTCTTGACAAGGTTGTCAATTAGTATTTGGATTCTTACCCAAGTAATTATCTCTATGACCCATTTCAGACTAATTTTCAGTGAAGGCATATCCTAGAAGACTGCCCTTGTTAGGGTGTTTAATGATCTTTTGCTTGGAGATCATTGTTGGTTGAGGTGATACAGCAATGGTTTGCCTTATACCTTTTTTGGTCATACTCATAGGGTTGTGCCAAGAATTAATAACCTTCTCTTCCATTTCATTTGACACGTGGGAGTACAGCAGGGCTCAATTTTGGTTCCATTGTTTATGGTGTATATGCTGCCTTTGGGGTACATAATCCAGATGAGAGGTTTAGACTGTCACTGTTACGTGATACTGAATTGTAGCTTTTGATTCATCAACATTTCTGCTTTAAATGCACTTGCTTCAGACATGGAATGCATTTGCAGCTGGATTGTTAATTTGGTGGTTCTTCTTTCTGCTTTTCCCGGTTAGGAGTTGCCACAGCGGAACTCCGGTCTGCTAATGATTGGCAGTAGATTTTTTTACAGTGCCGAGTTTTTCAGCTCGATGCCCAACCTTCAATTAAGGCACGCCCATTTACGCACGTCTTTCGAACTAGTGAAACTCAGTACCTTTAAAATAGTGACTGTGGCCATTCATACCACCCTTCAAAGCTCATCTGATCCAGTTATCTGTAACAATGACTGTCATTTGTGTCAAAGGTACAGAACTTAGGTGTGATATTTGATTGACTCACTCTCAAGGGCCAAGTTTCTGCCATTGTCAAGTCCTCGTGGCTCCAGCTGAAGAAAATTTCCCTACCTTATTTACTACAAAACTTGCATCTCTCCCTTACTTTAGGGAACTTCTTGTGTTGTACCCTGTGCACTGCCGCTGTTTGAGGTCCCAGGAATCTACCTGGATTCATCTGGTGAGCAGTCCTTTGTTGTTCAGAGGCATTGTCTTTGGCACATCCTACCTGGGTAGCTGATTCCAGCCCTAACCCTTGATGGTTTCAGAAAATCTTTTAAAAAATGTTGCTGTTTGGGAATAAGGATTATATATCGCCTCAGTACTGTATTGAATTTATATTTCTTTTCATATGTGTATGTTTTTGTCTCTTGCTGGTTTTTTTTCTCTAATAGTGCTTAGTTTATAGGCACTTAAATCTGAATTTGAGTTGACTGCAAAGTAAAAATCGTGGTAGACTTATCTGACTAGATGGCTACGTTTAGACACAATTGAAATATAACCTTTTCGAAGGTTTGGTGGTTGTATTAAGCATTTGTGATGGATAGGGACATAAGTGCAATTTCACTTGGGTAAATATTGATTGAATTCCCTCTAAGAATGTAAGAAGTGTGTTTTATTTTCTTACGTACCCTGTATGTATGGTAATAAACACTGAGTAATATAAACCCAGTCATTAATGTGTTTTTTTTTTTGGGGGGGGGGGGGTTGTATAGTGTATTCGAAGTCAGGCTTTAATAACAAGGATGTATAGCTAAATATTTGTTCTTGTGTACTGGAAAAGAAGACCAGTCAACTTCAGCAACCTAAATGGCAAAATGTATTAGCTATGTTACTATTTGTACATTTGGATTTGTTACAGAATAGACCATGGTGTTTGCTCATAAGTTGGACACACAAAATGCATTTAAAAAAAAAAAAATTTACAAGGAGTGTCTTCTTAATGGATCACCTGATAGTACAGAAAGTTTCTTATTCCTTTGCGCTGGTAATATATGCAAATGGAAAAGGCTTTAGATTCTGAATGATTTGAATAGTTGATTGTAATTTGATGTGATAAGTCTGTGAATTTTACCACACTAATAAATATGTTTCTTAATGTTTTTCTACTGTAGTTTTATAGTCACTTGCCTTACAATGGATGTGCTGTTTCCTTAGGGACCAGTTCATGCATTGGCATTTGCCCCTAATGGGAGATACTTGGCTTCTGGAGCTACTGATGGACGGGTTCTGCTCTGGGATATTGCAAATGGCCTGATGGTTGGAGAGCTAAAAGGACATACAGACACTGTGTATGCATTACGATTCAGTCGAGATGGAGAAATTTTGGCATCAGGTTAGTATTTTAGGTCGACATTTAAACCAAAATTTTCTGCATTTACTTTTAAAATGGGAGCTGTCTTGTCCAATATTTTATCAGTAACAGTTGGGTGAGTGTTTTGCTGTGCTGCAAATACATTTTTGAAAAGGCAACACATCTTACAACGAATAGAGACTATTAAATATTTACTGCGCTAAAAAGTCATTGTTTCCCTGGTCTTCTCCTGGTGCAGTTCCAGTGGTTTTTGTTTATTGGTTATTTTCTGTGGTGCCTGCTCAGTTTAGTTTTTGGAGTTTTTGAAAAGCCATCAACACATAAGCTACATTTCAGGGTCACAATGCTACCCCCCCCCCCCCAACTTTGGTTACAGGTGGTTACATCATCCATTTGAGGAAACAAGAAAAGACAAGTTCCATGACAAGCACAACAACCCAGTTAAGTCAGCAAGTAAAAATTTAGGACAAATAGCTTGAGTGAACAGTTAAAGTTGAGAAATAACATGATAGAACACATCTGTTATCTACACAAATTTGGATGCTAGAATGGAAGTTTACACATTAAAGGTAATTTGTGCACAGCTTATTACTGTACTTCAAAGCTTGAGTGTTATCTACTGGGAAGTTTCGAGATTGACTGCCCCAGTAATACTGAAGATATTTATTAGCTTAAAAAAAAGGTTATGGGCTAGCCTGCGCATTTGGCATAGAGGAAAAGGTCCTGACTGTTGCCCGGGTGACATGAGCTTGATTAGCAGCTTGACTGCATAACTCTGTAGGCTAGGAGGATGTGTGTGTGTTCATTCTAGGGGGGAAGGTTTTATGTCACTGTTGTGCTGACAAATGCATGTAGGGATTGTATAAGCATAATGGTCCATGTAGTGATGATAGCTTTTGCATGTGCATGTCGGGAAGCATATGTATGTGCAGGAATGTCATAGGAGGTCCTTATGGTGATACAGGTGCACACATCACAATCAGACGAATGGTTAGACCATTTATAATAAACACACAAAACCTCATAACTCGGATGCCAGCAAGGGTAGGGTACTAGCACCCTTGTTGTCTGTATATGACATCTCTTCCTGGACACCTCTTGCTGCATTGAATCTGGGTATTTTCCACCACTGGGGAATGAATGAGCTCCCAGGAGGAAAAGATCTTGATGGTCAGCAGGCAGAGGGGAGAAAAGAATTCAAAAATGCTTATAATCTGTTGTTCTTAAAGAAGATTAATATCCCATGTTAAAATTTACAGGTACTTGTGTAGTCAGCAAGATGTTTCACAGATGTGGAGGGACAAGACTTTATGGATGGGAAAAGTTTATTTTAGAGATGTGGGAGTTTTCTGATGAATCTGTTAAACCCAGTATTACTTTTAATATGGTGATGGTGATTTTTAATGTTAAATTGTGTGAGTGTTAACCACCCCACTCTCAATGTGAATGTCTCATCCTTTCTTTTAAAATAAAAAAAAGAGTGATTCACAGTCCAGAGTATAAGACAGATCACAAAGGAGAAAGTGTTAAAATACTGACGAGTAATAGTCAATGAAGGTTTGCTGGGGATGTGAAACTTCTCGAGAATGAGTTTTTTGAGCCTTCTCTGGTTGAAAAGGTACTTGTTTAAGAGACTACAGAAAGCATTTCACCTTATTACTGGTAAAGTAGGGTTGTGTAAAGGGGAAAAATGTCCTCCTTTGAGTGTCTGAAGTGCTTGCCTCGCAGGCCTTGTGGAGAACTTTGGTGATGTCTAAGGTGAGGCAGTCATCAGACAGATACCCAGGTGCTTAATATTGTGATCCATTTGTAGTACTTGATCCTTAATATAGTAGTTAAGTGAGATCTCTTTCATACTAAAGGTTAGAGTACTACACATCTTAACATTAAATGCTGAGCCATTACTTACATACCAGGTGTGACTGTTCGCCAAACCCAGTCAGAACAGAAGAGATATCTCTTGGGTTAGTGACAGTGCTTCCTAGTTTGCAGTCATGGGTAAAATTGGATTAACTTGGTAAACTATATATTAGCCTGCATATTTGAAAGAAAAAATACCAGAGAGGACTGGGCTTAAAAGCTAAACCTCGTGGCATCCCACTTGTAATTCCTGTGCGTTCAGAGATTCAGTTGTTTACTGTTAACTTAATTTCCTACATGACAGCAATTTTCAATCCTCTGAGTTACATATCTATTTACTTTGAGCTGTCTGCATGGAGGACTGTATTGAAGACTTTTTTCTTTTTATAGACCAGAAACATCTTTATTAAATCATCACTTATTACATAGGCAGTTATACGTTTATGTAAATGAAAACAAGTCACACTGACACAATCCTAGTTGCAAGCATTTTACATCACAAACCATACTCAGACACACTCCCAGTTGCAAATATTGTACATCACTTATCTACCCAAACTTTCTCACTCAATTATTACTTAGCTCATTTAAGTCCTGCTGCCTTTTAGACCTCATTCCTCCCATGTATGTACTGTTCCCACAATTTCCATTTTTTCCTATGTAGTTTGGTCCTGCCTTTTTCTAAAGATCTCAATTTCAGTTGTTTTATCTCTGTTACTATATTCACTACTTCCAGTATAGTTGGTTTAGATTTTGATTTCCATTTTCTAGTAATTGCTTTTTTGGAAGCCACCATTAGACACGCCAAGGCCTTAACATGTCTAGGCAACACCGATTTTGTTTCATAGCTAAGAAAAGTCATCTCCCTCGTCAGACCAATCTGCTTACCCAGCATCTCTGACAGTGCATCTCGTAGTGAATCCTTGAGATCTGCCAACTCACCACACTCGCAGAAAATATGTTCCCAGTTACCTCTCTTCCGATTCACACCTTCTACACTTATTGTCCACCTGATGGAAAATTCTCTAGTCTACTTGGGGTATAAAAATATCTATGTAAACATTTCCAGGCAAAAATCCTAAATATTCTAGATTTTGTTGCATATTTGGGAGACATACATATATCCTCCCATCGTTTTGTTTGTGACTTGCTTATCCACTCTCTTTTCCCAATCCTTTCTAACCTCCTCTGATTGATTCTTATGGTTATCATGTAACATTTTATATGCTCTAATTATTCCTTTTTTAATGGCAGCTTCTCTTCTAGATTCTATTAAAAACTGTACCAGTGCTGGTCTTTCATTTAGAACTCCCCTATTTCTTTCTCTTTGAAGTCCAAATAAATTCTTGGCAGCTTCCCATTCTATCATCTTTCCTTGTCCAGTTATTTGCTCCCAATAACTTTGTTCCTCTGCCAGTTTTTCTCCAATAAATTCTGGCCCCCTATTATCTGTATCCTTAATTGCAGTCATCCCTGTTGGCAGAATCTCCTTCCTCCATTCCTGTTGGTTTACCTCTTAGAATACTTTCTACTGTTGTATGGATGCATGACTCTGCATGATTTTTGCTATTCTCCATAGAGGCCTGCATCCAAAATCCCAGTCTCTCCTTGTTTCTTGAGCTTCCGCAGTGTTTCATCATCATCCCTTTCCACTTTGAATTATAGTTTTCTGCTTGTACTATGTATAGGAGTCTTAACTGTGTAGCTCTGAAATGCCCTTCAAACTTGGGTAATCCCGATGTACCCTGTTCTACTGGAAGAATCATCTTATCCCACTCGTATTCCCCTCCCAGATAAAGTCCTTCAGCCCTTTATTAAATCCTACCCACAACTTCTTCTCTGGCTGATAAAAGTTTGCTTGACCTGTGTATAAGACTAAAGGAACTAAAAACATTCTAACTGTATCTTACGATGTTCATCGTGTTTCACTGCTGCAGTCATTAAACTTGGGTTATCCTGCTGGCAGGCTACCCGCAGTCGGTCAGAGTTCCAAAGTCTAGGTCCGGCGTCGGTTGCTGTCGCCTCTTCCCTGACGTCAGTGTGCCAGGGGTATAAAAGATGCAACCGACGCCATTTTCTACGGTCGATCTTGCCGCACGGTGCCCGAAGCGAAAGCAGTTCGCAAGTGCCGGTCGGCAGACTCCTGAGATTTTCGAAATTGAGTTTCAGAACCGAAGTCTTCAATAAAGCTAAGTACCCCGTTAGAAACTTTTCTTGCTCCAGACCGATGTCAGTAAAAGTTAATAATTGTATTTCTTGTGGGAAGCAAATACCTCATAAGGACTTTCACTCTTACTGTATTCCTTGCCTAGGCCCTGACCACAACGTTACTAGATGTCGGTTTTGTGCTAGATTCAACAAACGCACTATTAAACGTCGGTTTGATTTTGCTTTACATTATTTTGGCCGAAGGTTTAATTACATAATGCCGTCGGAACAACCGACGACAGGAGATTATAAAAAACGCAAAGACAAAGAAAAGGACAGGCATCAGAGGTCCAAAACCGACGACGAAGCCTCTTCTAGGCCAGTTGCCGGTTCTCAGTGAGGCGCTTTCGCAGCCCCTGACACCCGCTACCTCAGAGCCACAGGCTGTATCCGACAGCCACATAGAGACACCGAGGCTTTTGGAAACTCAAGGTATTGGGCCTGCGGAAACTATTCCCTCAGATGGGTCCAGAGCCGCTGAGCAGGCATCCGCTTCTGAGGGTGTTTTCAGACCTTCACAGCTTACTATTAAGTCCACTACAGCAACCAAGGCAAAGTCAAAAACACCATTAAAGACAAGGAAACAAGTACAGCATTCTCCAGAACAGTCATCCATGCCAAAGAAACAGATACTTAAAATGGCTGAAGACCTAATTACTTTAATCAGGGATTCCCATCCCCCTCCCCCTCCTAACAAAAAGGCCTAGGCAAGACACTGACTATGATTCCTGTGACCAGGTTTCTATTTCCTCTGATTCCTCTTCTGATCAGGGATATTCTCTCCCTTCCTGTGTGGACTCTGATGCAGAAGACTCTATACCTTCAGCCTCTCCACCTGAGGATTATTCTTTTGAGGAAACCCTGCACACCATGAGGGAGCATTTCCATTGGGAGAGCCTGGATTATTCAGAATCCAAGAAAAGGCTCAGAGACTTTGTTTTATTGCCTTAGCACAGGCCCCTGGCTATTCCCCCTGTGCTTGATATGGTTGATGATGTTTTCCAGTCTGTCTCCTGATTCTTTACCCCCTGCACCAGTCAAGCCAGACAGGTACTACAGGGTCCCTGACTCACATACATTTCTTTACAAAAACCCTGCTGCAGATCCAGAAACAATTTCTCAGGGTCCTAAAGGGGTAAAGGCTTCCACTGCTAAAAATCCTGTCCCCTCAGATAGGGATTCCAGAGCTTTGGATAGATGGGGGGGAAAAGTTTACACTTCTGCTACTTTAGCTGTAAGGGCTTTAAATTGCCAGTTTCACATGCTTAAATATCAACAGTACCTCATGTCCTTGTTAAAACAGAAAATGGTTACAAACTCAAAGTCCTGACAGTAAGGAAATGCAGGATTTATTGCATGTAGCTGAACAAGTGGGAAAGCATACTCTATAATGTGGTTTTGATTCATTAGAGGCTTCTTGTAGAGCCGCAGTTACAGGCTCTGTTATTCGAAGGCATGCTTGGTTGAAAGAACAAAGTTTACCTGAACATGTTAAAGTAAAATTATTGGATGCTCCACTACAGCATGATACTTTGTTTGGTGTTAAGGCAGAAGAGGTGTTAAAGAAAATGGAGGATAAAGCAAAATCAATGCAGACAGTAAAGGATTTCTTACAGGTTCAACCACCTAGGTTTAGCAGAAACTGGCCTTCAAAAAATTGGTCCTTTCCGGTGTCAGACAGGCCACAAAGAGGCAGATACAGATGCCCAAGAGGCAGATCTCAGCCCCAAGGCTCCTGCAGACCTAAACAATGGGGTGCTTCAGCCCCCAAAGGAGGAGAAGACAAATCACAACCTTATAGGAAACAGTCCCAATGACTTCCCTCTACAGATGCCAAGCACTTACCTTTTGGCAGCACCCCTAGGGGGAAAGCTAGCACTTTTCTCAAAAAATTGGCACATAATCACCCAGGACAAATGGGTACTGAATATTGTTTCTCAGGGTTACAGGTTCCACTTTCACACGCTTCCAAAATCAAAAGGTATGTTGGACCTGCCACAAAACCAATGGGCAGAGGCACAAAAACAAATCGCTGCTCTCATGGACATGGGAGCTATTCAAAGAGTACCACAGCAAGAACAGGGACAAGGATTTTACTCAAGACTTTTCCTAGTACCCAGAAAGGACAAAGCCTGGAGACCAATACTGGACTTGTCAATCCTAAATACTTCCCTGGATGTTCCAAAATTCAAAATGTTAACACTACAGCAACTTCTACCCATGCTGGGCAAGAAGGCTTGGCTAGTTACTTTGGACCTCAAGGAGACATACCTGCATGTCCCAATCAGACAATCTTGCAGAAGATACCTCTGATTCATAGCTGGCTCAATGCATTACCAATTCTCTGCACTGCCCTTTGGCTTATCTACTGCGCCCAGGGTCTTCACAAAATGCCTGGCACCAGTAATTGCATTTTGCAGACAAAAAGGAATTCAAATATATCCCTACTTGGACGACTGTCTTATTCAAGCAGAGAGCAAGGACATTCTTTTAAAGCATCTGGCGTTTGTAAAAAGATTACTAATTTGCCTAGGGTGCACAGTAAATGAAAATAAATCAAAACTAGTGCCCTCTCAAGAGATAATATTCCTGGGTGCAAGCTTAAGTACAACTGCCCAGGTGGCTTATCTCATGCCAGACAAACAAAGGCAACTGACTCATTACTTTCAAATGATGGCAACAAAGACCCAGCTCCCTGCAAGAAAAATTCTGCAGGTCCTGGGCTTCATGGCGTCCTGCGTTCTACTAATTCCATATGCAAGACTGCATATGAGGAAACTACAATGGTATCTAAAAACTGTTTGGACTCAACATTGCCACAGCCTGGAGACTATCATAACCTTAATTCCCTGCCTACAATAGGAGTTTCAATGGTGGTCCCAGGCCTGTCACCACAACAAGGGACAGCCTTTCACCTTACCCACAGCCAGGCAGACAATAAGAACGGATGCATCGGATTATGCCTGGGGGGCACATATGGCAGGAAAATGTATTCAGGGCATGTGGCCCAAGGAACAAATGCATCTTCACATCAATCAAAAAGAGATGCTAGCTGTACAGAATGCCCTGACAGCTTTCAAGGACCTACTACATCCAGGACAACTACTAATAAAGACGGACAATACCACAGTTATGTGGTACATAAACAAGCAAGGGGGCACACATTTCCACCCCCTATGCAGGCAAGCCATGACTTTGTGGAACACAGCACTGACCTATCAAGTACATCTGCAGGCACAATTTCTGCCAGGAGCAAAAAATACACTGGCAGACGAACTAAGCAGAAATCTCATGGATCCTCACAAATGGAAACTAAATCCACAGGTGTTCAGCATGATGACAAGGAAATGGGGGACGCCCAGACATAGATCTTTTTGCCTCCCCTCACAATTGCCAACTACAGAAATTCTGCACAAGAACTTATCACTGTCAAGCATAGAAAGTGGATGCTCTATTATTCAGCTGGAAAGCCCTGACAGTTTATGCCTTCCCTCCAATGCCTCTTCTTGCCAAGGTGCTCCTAAAAGTCAGACAAGAGAGGCCAAAAATTATCCTGATTGCCCCAGATTGGCCACGCCAACACTGGTACCCAATCCTAAAGAGCTTGTCTCAAGGCCCAGCCTGGCCTTTACCTCTAATTCCTCATCATCTGACCCAACAAAACGATCAGATTCTGCACAGTCAACTCAGAACCTTAAATCTGGCAGCATGGCAGATAATGTAGCCACTCAGACTGCGCCTCTCTCTAAAGCTGTTATGGATGTCATTTTAGAAAATTCCAAAAAAGAAGCCAGCAACTGTGAGCTGTGAAACTTAGTTTAATAAGTTATAATATAAAGAACCACAAAAACATAAACAGACCGGTTTCGGCTGTAGTATTTAACTAGCCTTCATCAGTGTAAAGCTACATAACCATTCTGAGGTTCTTGTATAGTAAAACATAATTCTGAACAAGATTTCATTGATGAGCTCATGAATATGCATACATGTACTCATAAATATTCATTAAGACCAGGCTGAAATAATGCACCCAATTTGACAATCCATTTTTTCTTTTTTGCATTCAGTTTAATATGCCATCTTGATTTATTAGTTCTATCCCCAATTATTTTATCAATGACTGTAAAGTGAAAACTGGCTGTGGTGTGTTTGAGGGTATGTTTGTATAAGGCATTGTTGGGCCGTTTGCATTTGACATCACTAAGATGTTCAGAGATACGCAATTTGAAATGTCTAGATGTTTGACCAATATAAAATGCATGACCGCTACAAGAGGCTATATATATATAATCCAGTCTGTATTGCAATTTGCAAAAAAACGAATATCATATATATTACTGGTATTATTGCTAGAAAATGTTTTGTTTTCAGCACATATTTACAATTGCTGCAACCTCAAGGTTCAAGGAAAGGGGCTATACATGGGTTATGTTGTTACTGCTAGCAATCATGCATCACAACTTAACAGGGATGACCTCCTCAGATACAAAAAGAAACCCCAGAGAAATACAAACACTTTAAGATTCACTACTACTTATGGTAGAAATACTAACAAACTAATTGATGCCATTAATCGACATTGGAATATTCTTTTAGCGGATACTGCTTTGTCTCAACATTTATCTGAAACATGTTTGTTTTCATTCAGAAAAGGTAAAAATTTGGGAGCTCACTTCAATCATTATAAGCATCACTCAGAATCCAAAAATTTACACATGATTCAAACTTCTGTATTAGGGGACAAACTTGTGGGTTGTATGCCCTGTGGCCATTGCAGCAATTGTAAATATGTGCTGAAAAGGAAACATTTTTCTAGCAATAATACCAGTAATATATATGATATTCGATTTTTTGCAAATTGCAGTACAGACTGGATTATATATATGGCCTCTTGTAGCTGTAATGCATTTTATATTGGTTTCACAGCTCACAGTTGCTGGCTTCTTCTTTTTTGGAATTTGCTATTTTATGAGCCGTGCATCTGCCTCTGTGCAGGGGAAGTCTTTTTCGTGTCATTTTAGAAGCCAGGAGGCCCAGCACTAGGAAATCTTATGCAGAAAAATGGAAGAGATTCTGTGCTTGGAACCAGGCACAAGGGCTCGAACCACTTGTTCCAAATATACCTCAGATTTTACAATACCTAACTGAGATGCTGGACAAAGGCCTATCTTTCTCATCAATTAAGATCCATGCCTCTGCCATTTCAGCTCATTACAATACGGAACCTCCTATTTTTTCACATCCTCTACTAAGACAGTACCTCAGAGGGGCAAAAAACATAAGACCCCCAAGGAGAGCACCAATACCAACTTGGGATCTCAATTTTGTTTTAGAAAAGCTCACACTGCCTGCTTTTAAACCAGCCAGCACAGCTGATATAAAATTCTTATCATGGAAAACTGCTCTGCTCCTAGCAATAACTTCAGCAAGAAGAGTCTCAGAGTTACAGGCACCAATGGCTGTGGAACCTTTCATAATTTTTCACCAGGACAGGGTTTTCTCTTAGGACAAACCCAACATTCATGCCAAACGTGGTTTCCAATGTGGCTCTGAACCAAACCATTACCAACTTTCTACCCATACCCCAGGAATAAAGGGGGAGAGACTTCTGTATGCTTTGGATATACACAGACCGCTACGATTCTACTTGGACAAAACAAAAGCTTTCAGAAAAACTGAGCAACTGTTTGTAGCCTATGCTGCAGGATCACAAGGAAAGCCCATCACAAAGCAGACAATTTCAAAATGGATAGGACACTGCATTCGCTTCTGTTATGCACAACATGGCAAATCAGTGCCTAAGGGCATTAGGCCACATTCTACCAGAGCAGCAGCCTTTCTCAGAGGAGTACCAACCAAAGACATTTTAGAAGCTGCAACCTGGAGTTCAGTGCTCACTTTCACCAAGCACTACCATTTACCTCTCTACTCTAAATCCAGAGCCGGCTTTGCCACTGCAGTTCTGCAGGGCCTGGTAGCCTCTCCAAATCCAATTTAGACCCAGCCGCCCAACCTCAGCTTTGGGATTCAACCCAGGTGTAATGACTGCAACAGTGAAACACGAACATAGTACAGTTGTGTACCTACCATAAATGTAGATGTTCGAGTGTATTCACTGTTGCAGTCCAGGTTACCCACCCACTATCCCCCTTTTTCTTTGCTGGGACTTCTCTGTACTTCTCAACTCTATACAACCTATGTGGTGTATTTGCTTGTAGATGAAGGAAATGTTTATATTAGTGCATGCATATTTTTTTGGCATAATTTATTCTTTTCAGCCTTCCTATCTGGGGGCAAGAAAAACTGAAGAAAATGGCATTGGTTGTATCTTTTATACCCCTGGTGCACTGACGTCAGGGAAAAGGCGACGGCAACCGATGCCGGACCTAGACTTTGGAACTCTGGCCGACTGCGGGTAGCCTGCCAGCAGGATAACCCAAGTGTAATGACTGCAACAGTGAATACACTCTAATATCTACATTTATGGTAGGTACACAACTGTACTTTCCATATAACATAGGGTCATAGGAAGTTTCTAGGCTATTGGCGGTGAGGCCCTTATAAACCTAGCCAAGCTTTTAGCCTGGACAAGTCAGCACCCAAAACCCCTGTCCAGCAGGGGCACAGTTGGAATCCCAGAAATGTATTTTCTGTTTCCCGTCCGTTTGTCCAGGTTGTGCTTAAAAAGAGATGATGAGATACTCTGCTTGACATGGAGAGGGAGTCTGTTCCACAGATGGGGAGTCTCTGGGACACAAATCTGTCCTGCCAACAACTCCTGTTGTCACAGACTAAGTTGAGGTCACACGTGCGGGTTACTCGAGTGGAGCTTGACTTGCGGATATGCAGCAGTCCCATCAAGGCAGGGTCTGAGATTGCTTTGTATGCCAGACAGAGGTCACCTCTGAGGAATCTGTATGAAACTGAGTAGAGGGACAGGGCTTTTAGTCTAGCTGTGTAGGGTAGATGTTTGAGGTCCTGGATTCTCCTGGTGTGGAACCTCTGTGGTCTCTCCAGCTGCTGCATGTGATTTGCGAGATACATGCCGAAGGGGGCATTGTACTCAGTAATTGGCTTTATAAGGGAAGAATACAAGGATGTTATGACCTCCTTGTCCCTGGATGAGATACCCTTACTTATGAGGTTGGCCATGTAGAAAGCTTTCCGTACAGTGGAAGCAACATGGTGGTCAAAAGTCAGGTTGCTATCAACCTGGGTACCCAAATCCTTCATGACTGATTGTGTGCTTAGGACATTGTTATTAATGTGATATGTGGGGACGTCACTCTCCTCAAAGGGGATGATGATGCATTTTTTGGAATTCGGCTTGGTCATGTTTCTGGCACCAGTCATTTGTTTGGGTGAGAAGGACATCCACATCACTTGTGGAATTGATGACGCACATCTTGCAGTCATCTGCAAACATGGTCAGCCATAGCCCACTGGTTTTGGCATGCACCTCAGAGAAATATATCCTGAATAACAGAGGCCCCAGGATCGATCCTTGGGATATGCCACTTTTTACTGGTCTACTTCTTGAGTTGGCTTCCCCTATTTTGATTAGGTGGGTTCCATCAGTGAGCCAGTTTGCTACCCATCTGCTAACATATGAATTGATGCGTAGTAGAGAGAGTTTATCTATTATGCTCGTGTGGGGAATAGTGTTGAAGGCTTTGGAGCAGGTCAAGGTAGGCAGTGTGCACCATCTTCAACTCGTCCATGGCTTTGGTGACTGTCTAGCTTCCATTTTCTCATTTTTTGTATTATCTTTAGTCTCTTCCCATATAACCTTATTTGCCACACTAGAATAATTTTTAATCGATGCTCCTAAATATTTACTTTTATCATGCCCACATAAATGTGGTTATTCCCGAACCAGTTTGTGTGGGTACATCATTTACCGCTGTTGCCTTTGTTTTAGTTTCAGTTGTGTATTTCAAAAAGATTTGAAACTGTCTCAAAATCTTCCATAACACTGTAATGTCTTTTTTCTGATTTTGTCAGTTAGAAAATAATATCATCTGCAAGTGAAGCCAGCTTTTTTTGACTACAATACCAATTATATCCTTGAATTTCTAAGTCCCTTGTTTTCTTTGCCACTGGTTCCAAATATAATGCAAATAGTAAAGGGGGAAGAGGGCACTTCTGCCTGATTCCTTTGCTCAAGCAGAAATTATCAGAGAGGACCCCCACCCACTTTAATTTTCACCTCTGATCCCTCATATATTCCCTTAATCAACCTTATAAATTTTCAATAAATGCAAATGCTTCCATTGCCCTGCTAATAAAGTCCCAGCTTACTCTGCATCAAGACCCACCAGCAACAATGGTATTTTCTTGCATTCTGCTTCCCTCTGGATCATCAGAGTTCTCTTAATGTTGTCAGATGTTTGTCTCCCTTCCACAAAACCACATTGATCCAGCTCTGCCAGTTTGGGTATTACTGTTGCCATTCTTTAGCCATTATAGACATGAACACTTCATAATCCTGGTTTAGTACTGAAATGGGCCTGTATGAAGTTCTATCTCATGGATCTTTACCCTCTTTAGGTATTACAGCTACCACTGCTTTCTTCCAGGATGGTGGTACTTCTCCTCTTAAGATACTGTTAAACAAATCCTTCCAGATCTTTATCAGTTTTTTGCCTCTAAGCCTCCAAACTTCCACAGGAATACTATCTGTTCCTGGGGACTTTCCTGTAGATTGGTTATACATCATAATTTTTATCTCATCTCCTCCTATCCTGTTAGTATCTGAGCCTCATCTACCTCTCTAACCTTGGCAAAGTTAATTCTTCCATAAACATTTCCATTTATATCTTTTCTTGATTTTCATATTTCTCTGCTTTATTAGAGACTCTCATAGAATTTCCAAAATTGTTCTAGTACCTCTTAGCTTCTTTGTTATAGGCTCCCTGAGTTTCTATTGCCGGAGTCATTGTGCTAAACATTTTTGTGCTGTAGTGTTATCAAAAAACAGTTGCTTAACAGCAATCTTTTAAAACTTGTGCGTATTATCGAGGTAATCCCTTATTTTCTGCCTAGCATTCTGCAGTTGATGATCTTCGTGTTCTGTGAAATGCTCCCTATTCTGCAACATTTGTCAGTCCCTGTAAATAATAATTTGTACTTCTTAACCATAACTCCCTTTCTTTTATTTCCACCCAATTTTTAAATTCCACCATAATTTTATTTCGCTCCCTAGCTATATTTTCAGAAGAAATTTCTATTCCCTCTAACATCTCCTGAATAATCTCCAATACCCATTCCTTAAATTCCTCTCCAACAGACAGGTGGGAAAGCGCCAATGTCTCATTTCTATTTCATCTCTCTGTTTTTACTTTAGCTATTATTGGCACATCGTCTGAAATAGTTATTGGGTGGGTGTCAAGACCTTCAATTAAATGCACATGTTCCTGTGAAGTGTAAATTTTGTTTAGCGTAGTCCAGTTTTTATATCTTGGGGAATAATATGTAAATTCACTCCACACTCCCATTACTGTCTTCATCTCTTCCATGCCAAATATTTTCATAAATGCCTTCAAAAATCTACCCTTCTTTGTTATATTTTCCCTTCTGGTCCCCCCAGATGCATCTTCACTGCTGCAAATCAAATTACATTCCCCACCTATAGGTAATATTCCTTGCTGAAAACTGGTAGTCTCTCCCAGAATTTTCTTAAGGTCCATTACAGCTGTTTTAGGTGGAATATAAATACATGCCAGTGTAATCCTCCTCCCTTGTCAGTAAGTAGCCCCTTAGCACTACAAATCTGCTGCTATTCTTTTATCTTCTATAACTATTGGAGCTCCTCTTTTTCTTTGTCCCAGGTATCCCGCTGAAAACCTTTCTTTGTCAAAGTCACATGTTCATTCCTTTCTAAGTGCATCTCCTCTAACATAGCAATGTGCACTCTACATTTTCTAATATAGTTCACTACTCTTTCTTGTTTGTATTTATCTATTAAAAAAAGTCGTCACTGTATTAAAGTTATTGTGGCGACCCACCACTGGACCAGTAATCAGAGCCTCAATCCTCACAACTGGCACCATTGGAGGATGACCAGTACATACACAATATTTCTAGATGCAGCTCTCTGCATAAACTGCAATCTCTCTTAAGAGCACACAGAGACCACAGTCAGTCCGTGGCTGGTTTCCCTCTTTCTCCAGATCCCCAATAAGACTCCTCACTGGCACAGCTATATAGTTGAGATCTTAGCTGAGTGGCCAAGCCAAGACGTCCAGCACCCTCTGTCCAGCCAGCGCTTCGTGTCCCTGCCCATGTAGCGGACACACAGGCTCTCTTTGTGGTTTGATTTACGTATACACACACATGGGAAAGGCTGGCACAGGTTTACTTAGCTATGCCCTGTTTTGCCCAGACTATAAGGTAGTTATCACTGCCACCAGCTAACTCCTTATCAGCTACTTTAAGACCCTTAACAAAGGGTGTCCAGTCTTGCTGTGTAATATCAATATTACTACAAATAGTAGTTTGACCAAGAGCAAGGCTATTAGGAGTGGCCCGCACAGTGTCACTAAATAAATATGCAAGTACTCTCAAAACTTGAGTATCTCTAGACTGATCAGCCACAATGAAAGGTTTACTATATTTAATAATAAAAGAAGAAAATACTCAAGTATATATTCACAGTGAGATCAGTTCCTAATCACAGGAAGTATTTAAAACAACACTGCAGGACAGTCTCAAGTAAATAAACATATCTAAATTAAACTTTGCTACATTCCTCACTATATTCAAGAGAATTGTACTGTTCCCTAGAAGCTTACTTCACCAAAGCAAGGCAGATGTGGTGAATGGTTCTTGTCAGAATACAGAATGTTTTTTCTCTCTCTGACTTTTTAAATATCTCAAATATTACTGCTGGGATAGCTTGCAGAATGACATAATTTCTTGTTATCTGACTCTATCCCAGGTGAAACCCCCCAGTGCTGGAATCTGGCAGTATTTAGCATCTACCTGTGAAAATACATAAACCTCAGATCTTTAGCAGATGCTGGAAGTCATAAAACAGTTTCATTCCTTCATACTTCCAGCGGTAGTAATTAGTTCACTCCGAAGACCAATACAGAAAGCTTCTCAGCACAGACTCTGTCTCTATTGTTGCACTGAAAGATACCATCTTTTAGAGCATAGCCATAAAGTAATTTAATTTCAGCTATTTTTTCTGAAGTTGACCTCCTGTATTTCAGTTTCCACTGTTCAAATGTATACATTTAAACAGTTACAATAGTGCATGTACATTTGTGTTATATTCCAGTAGGGCACAGTGTGGTTAAATTTTAAGCACAAGCACTCTATAAAATACTTTAACACACACTTCTGTACCAGCAGTTTGATGTACACTTGTAATACATTTGTAACAAGCATCTTGTATACATCATGTTGATATTCACAAATGGCATATAATTATTTACAAAACTCCAGCTAGCTGAGCTGACAGTATCTCCTTTGATCACCGTTATTATTCCCATCTTTTATGTATAACACCATTTTTAAGTGTCTAGCTCCAGTTTTTGTGTTACATGAATACATTGTTTGGCAAGTTGAACTTTTATACATGTTCTTTGTGTTTTCACTGTTGCAGTCATCACATTTAGGTTATCTGCTTGCAGTAGCCCTCAGTCAGCCTGATTATTAAAGTGTCGGGTACTGCCTTGGTTGCTGTCTCATCTTCCGTGACGTCAGGTAGTCAGGGGTATAAAGCATGCAGCCAACACCATTATATCAGTCTTTCTTGCCGTGCAGTGCCCCAAGCAGAAGCAGTTCGCAAGTGCCAGTAGGCCAACTCCTGAAATTTTCATTTTCGAGTTTCAGAACCGAAGTCTTCAACTAAAGCTAAGTACCCAGTTGGGGAAACTTATTCTTGCTCTAAACCAACGTCAGTAAAAGTCAATAATTGTATTTCTTGTGGAAAGCAAATACCTCATAAAGATTTTAATTCGTACTGTATTCCTTGCCTAGGCCCTGACCACGACGTACCTCACTGTCGGTTTTGTGCCTTATTTAAACCACAAACTATCCGTTGTCTGTACATTTTCGCTTCTAAATATTTTGGTGCTCGGTTCAATTATCCAGATATGTCTTGGGTAAGCCATCCGACTACTGACATTCTGAAAAAACGCAAAGATAAAGACAGAGACAGGCCACCTAGGTCCAAAGCTGCAGACGATGCTTCTCCTAAGCTTATCGCCAGTACTCAGTGAGACACTTTCGCAGCCCCTGATACCCACTACTTCAGATTCGCAGGCCTTTATTGAGACCCATTCGGAGTCCTGTATGCCTCGAGATACTTCAACTGTGGAACCTGCGGATGTCTCTACCTTGGATGGGTCCGGAGCCGCTGTGCAGGCACCGGCTTCTGAGGGTGTATTCAGGCCTACTGACTTGCATATTAAACTTGACGCCATCTTCTTCTAGGCCTAAAACTCGAACGATGCCTAAGAAACCGACACCCAGACCTCATGGTCAGGCCTCTATGCCTAAAACACAAATAAGAATGGCTGAAGACCATATTACTTTAATCAGGGGAAGCCACCCTTCCCCCTCTAAGAGACCTAGAACTTAATTTACTTATGATACTTCTGACCAGGATTCTGAAATTTCTGTCTCCTCTGATGACCAGGATTTACCCTTATCTACCTATGAGGATTCTGATGCAGAGGACTCTATTCCCTCTGCTTCTCCTCCAGAGGATTTTTCTTTTAGTGAAACTTTGCATACTCTTAGGGAGCATTTTCACTGGGAAAGCCAGGATTACTCTGATTCTAAAAAGAGGCTTAGAGATTTCTTACTCCTGCCCCAACACAGGCCTTTGGCTATCCCTCCCATGCTGGACATTGTTGACTATGCCTTTTCGAAATCTAGCTTGGCCCCTGACTCTCTACCTCCTGCTCCCAGAAAACCTGATAGATATTACAGGGTTCCTGATTCTTACAAGTTCCTTTTTAAAAATCCTACTGCGGATCCTGAGACCATTTCACAGGGACCCAAGGGCATTAAGGCTACTACTTCCAAAAATCCTACCCCCTCTGATAGAGATTCCAGGGCCCTGGATAGATGGGGGTAAGAAGGTATACACTTCTGCAACCTTGGCCATTAGAGCCTTAAATTGCTAGTTTCATATGTTAAAGTATCAGCAGCATATTATTGGATTGCTTAAACAGAAAATGTTGATTCCTGATTGTGCTGAAAATAAGGATTTAACAGGTTGGAAAACGTACTTTGCAGCGTGTTTTTGTTTCACTAGAGGCATCTTTCAGGGCTGCTGTCATCGGGTCTGTACTTAGAAGGCATGGCTTGGCTTAAGGAGCAAGCTTTGCCAGATCATGTTGAAACTAAATTGCTGGTTGCTCCTTTAAGTCAGGACTGCCTGTTTGGTGACAAAGCAGTAGTAGTACTTAAAAAGATGGAGGAAAAAGCTAAATCTATGCAAACTGTTAAAGATTTCTTACAAGTGCAGGCTCCTAGATTTATTAGGCATTGGCCCTCAAAAAATTGGTCCTTTCCTGCCTCTTCCAAGCCTTTTCAGTTCAAACCCAGAACCAGAAGAACACCCAGGCTTCGGTCCCAGGGTATGCACAGGACTAAGCAGTGGGGAGCTCCCACTTCCAAATCAGGGAGTAGTAAGACTCCCCCGTATGGTAAGCTGTCTTAATGACTTAACTTTAAAACTTCCAAGCACTGCTCAACTGACTGCTCCTTTAGGGGGAAGATTGCTCTGCAAGCAAAAAACTGGGAACTCATTACCCAGGACAAATGGGTTTTAAACATAGTTTCCCAAGGATACAGCTTTTACTTCCACACGTTACCAACCCCAAACGATTGGCCAGATCTACCCCCAAATCAGTGGGCAGAGGCTCAAAAGCAAGTACCCTGTCTCTTCAGATTAAAGGCTATTCAGACTGTCCCAGAAGAGGAAAAGGGACAAGGTTTGTACTCGAGACTTTTCCTGGTACCCAGAAAAGACAACTCATGGCGTCCTATCCTGGACCTGTCTATCGTAAACACCTTTTTGGTGATTCCAAAATTCAAGATGCTTACCTGTTCACCAGTTGCTTCCCATGATAGGCAAAGATGCCTGGTTGGCAACACTGGATTTAAAGGAAGCCTACCTGCACATCCCAATCGGGGAATCTTGCAGAAAATACCTACACTTCAACGCAGGCTGCATGCACAATCAGTTCTCTGCACTGCCCTGTGGCTTATCTACTGCGCCCAGGGTATTCACAAAGTGCCTAGCTCCAGTCATAGATATACCCATACCTGGACGATTGTCAAATTCAGGCAGAAAGCCAGGACATACTTCTGAATAATCTGGCATTTGTACAAAAGGTGTTAACTTGTCTGGGGTATACCATAAACGAAAATAAATCACATCTGGTACCCTGTCAAAAAATTATATTCCTGGGAACAAGCTTGAACATAACTTCCCAGATGGCTTTCCTCATGCCAGAGAAACAGATTTGTTTGACAACTTACTTCACATTAGTGGCCACAAAAACCATGCTATCTGCAAGGCAAGTACTGCAAGCCTTGGGGTTCATGGCCTCATGCATTCTACTAATTCCATATGCAAGACTGCATATGAGGAAACTACAATGGTATCTAAAAAGTCTATGGTGTCAACATTCTCACGACCTAGAGGCAATGATTCCTATCATACCTTGCCTACGGTTAGAATTCCTTTGGTGGGCAGAGGCCTGCCACCAAAACAAGGGACTACCCTTCACTCTACCCCCCTGCCACCCAAACCCTAACAGACGTATCAGACTATGCATGGGGGCTCACCTGGCAGGGAAGTGCATTCAGGGCAAATGGAACCCAAGTCAAATGCACCTGCATATCAATCAAAAAGAAATGTTAGCTGTACAGAATGCTCAGACAGCCTTCAAGAACCACATTCTTCCAGGACAATTAATGGTAAAGATGGACAACACCACTGTTATGTGGTACATAAACAAGCAGGGGGGGTACCCATTCTTACACCCCACTGCAGACTAGCCATGGCTCTGTGGAACACAGCCTTGAGCTACCAAGTGCATCTACAGGCTCAATTCCTGCCAGAAAAACTAAATACACTGGCAGACAAACTAAGCAGAAAGCACATGGACCAACACGAGTGGAAACTGGAACCAAAGATTTTCAACATGTTGATCAACAAATGGGGTATCCCAGATATAGACCGGTTTGCCTCCCCCCAGAACTACCAATTGGAAATAGGATGCTCTGTCCTTCAGCTGGAAAAATCTATCAGTTTATGCCTTTCCTCCTCTGCCTCTCCAAAGTACTACTAAAGATCAAACTGGCTAATTACTTAATCTCTCCGTTACCATCCCTCAGTAAACAAGTGTTGGATGTCATTTTGGAGGCAAGGAGGCCTAGTACTAGAAAATCTTATGCTGAAAAATGGAAAAGATTCTGTGCCTGGAACCAAACTCAAGGGATGGCCACAGCAGCGCCTAATTTACCTCAGATACTTCAATACTTAACTGAGATGCTTCACAAGGACCTTTCTATGTTATGTAGTCCAATCTCGCCTTCATTCTTACCCCTGGTTTTGGAGCCGAACCTCTGCTCCAACTCGGTCATACTCTAGCTCAAAGTCTTCAACTGGCTCATGGCTAAGAGGTATCCCATCATGCAACAGGCCCATTCCCCAGATCTCATTTGCTGCTTGTTACGCTCAGACGTGGTCTCGCATTTGGCCATGGCTAAGTATACTTTTTTCTAAAGTTTTGGCTATTTGTTGATCATAAAAAGCTATTTTCATAGCTACTGTGTGTGTCTCTCTTGCTGGTTGTGTGTCCTTTTTCGTTGGCTGTTTTTGGTATCCCGTTCACTCCCTTCCTTTCTTCCCACGGGCTAGGCCCATTTCAGTTGGAAACAATGGGGAGGACTAGGTCCTCTGTGTGGTCTTTTTGTTTTGTGCTTCCTGTTATTTGTTAGCTTATTTAGTGTTTTGTCATCTGGTAGTGGTGTTATCCTGCCTTTGTTTCCCCGGGCTAGGCCCATTTAAATTAGAGGACCTAGTCCTCCCTGTAGTTTTTGTTCCCGTCAGTTACTAGGCCGTTTTTAGTTAGAGGCACTAGTTTCCCGCACAGGGTTTAGTTAGGTCTTTTGTGTGTACGTGTGGTTTTGCAGCTCGTCTCCTTTATATAGCATGTCTAAGGATTCTAAGGAACACAGGCCTTCGGGCTTTAAAAAGTGTGTTGAATGCAACAATAAAATGTCTTTGACTGATGGGCACTCCGTGTGCGTGTACTGCTTGGGGGCTATTCACCTCCAAGAGTCCTGCTTGTTTTGTCATTCCTTCAGTCCCCGCGTGCTACAGGAGAGGAAGAACAAGCTCATTCTGAAAGGACTGCTTAAACACTTCGAGGAAGACTTGGCTAAGTCATCCAGTGCCATATCCTCTCCAGCTAAAAAGGACAAAAAGACTTTTAAGAAGCGCTCTCCGACTTCGTCTGTTTCTTCTGAGCCACCAGAGAAAGTTGCAAGAACAGCTTCTCCTTCTTCGGCTCCATTGGCTTTGGTGCCGACAGAAGGTAGTGTATTGACTGTATCGGCTCCTAGCCTTTTGGAGCCGGTCATGGATATTTTGGTTTGGAGCCAGTCTCCAGTTGTTCAACCTGGTTCTCTTTCACATCAGTCTCCCTCTGTAGGGAGATCCAGATCTCCAGCTATATCTTCCTGGTCCCTTTGCGATGAGAATGTTGATTGAGTGGTGACGAAACTGCTTCAGTCATCGGTGCTGGCCAAATTGATTTCGGCTCCGACCCAGTCGGCTCCGGAGACCATGGCCCCTTCATCGTTTGTTGTTCCTCCGAGCTTTTCTCGGCCCTCTGAGCCAGAGTTGTCGGTGCTGTCGGGTGCCGTTAGGTCGGTTCCAGTTGCTTCGCCTGGCGCCTCTGTTCCGATTTCCACTCCGTCCATGGGGTCAAGAATCCACAGTTCCCAGGTTGGACCCGAGGGGGAGGGCTCGGATCGATCTTTGGTTCCGAGCCTTCCTCTCATTGCTTTGGCTCGGGTGAGCTTAGACCCATCTGCTTCAGACCTCATCTTCTCGGCACTGAGGGCTACTACCGTATCTACGTTTAGTCGGCCTTCGGAGCCAGGGGGAACAGCCTTCGAGGTTATGAGGAGCGTGCTGGCCAGGTCGTCAGCTGCATCCTATGGCACAGACACTCTGCCCCCTCCGGCACCGGTGTCAGTTTCAGATCACCCTCTATCCATGGACAGAGGAGACTCAAGGCCTCAGGATACCTCCATGAGTGGTCCCCAACTTTCTGATGTCTTCCCAAAGTTTTTGCCTGAGGAGCCCGTCAGAAAGAGATTGTGTAAGACGTTGATGCCCCGGATGAGTCTCTCGTGTCGGACACCGACCTCGAGGAGTCAGAGGGGTCCCCCAAGTCATCATCTGAAGATATCTTTTTCAGATATCCTTGAGATCTTGAAGTAGAGAGGCGGCTGGCCCTCCAAATCCCCTTCTGATGAGAAGTCGGTGTTCCTGAAGGCTTTCAGGTCTCAACCTTCCACCTCTTGGGTATCTCCCCCTTTCGATGAGCTACTAGATCTCGTCTGTCGAAATGTGTGGGGAAACCCTTGACACTGTGGAACCAGTCCCTAGGAGACCCAATAAGTTTTTGTCCGCTCCCACAGACAAGGAATATTTGACAAAAGACGTTCCAGTAGATGCCATGGTGGTGGCAGCAGCCACCAAGAAGGAACTTGCTAAAACTTAGTCTACCATCCATCTACCTAATAAGGAGTCCCGGGCCATGGACAGGTATGGGAAGCATGTGTTTACCTCAGCGGCCTTTACTCTGCGGTCACTGAACTACTTGACACATTTTACAAGGCTCCAGAGAGATCTCCTAAAAGAGCTAGGAGATTCTCTACAGGGTAAAGTTTCTGATGCCGTGGCACAGAAGGTCAATGCACAGATGTCTACCCTAAATTCCCTTACCAACTCCTTCATGAGGCTGATCTCATACGCAGCCGACAGAGCGAGCAGGGCAGCAGATTCCAGAGTCACTCTTAGGAGACACTTCTGGATGCGCCTGTGTAATTTCGCGAAGGCCTTCAAGTCTACGTTCACCAGTGCCCCATTTTGACGGTTCATTGTTTGGAATCAAGGCGAAGGTCACTCTCACTAGATGCAGGAAGGAAAAACCCTGTCTGCCATGGGAGTCCTTTTTTCCATGCCTTCTAGACCTTACCCCAAGGGCCAGAAGGGTGGGAAAATGTGGTTCAGGAAGTTGCAGAGGTTTTTTTAGGATGCACAAAGTGATTCCCCCTCCAGAGGCAGGGGAAGGGGTGGAAATTCAGGTAGATGCCGCCCTAGAGGCAGAGGAGGCCCGTGTAACCAGGGGGACTGTGATTCCTTTCGCGGTTCTCTATGCGAGCGCTCCTGAAAGGAGTCCTGACTGTGCGTCTCTGGAGCCAGTCAGGGGTCGCATTTCTTTATTCCCAGAAGCCTGGCAAGACGTCACCCAAGACGAGTGGGTAATAAAGATAATTTCCAAAGGTTATCATATTCCCTTCTCTTCTCCTCCCCCACCAACCAAGAGAATTCCAGACGGTCCACCCAGTCACAGGGATTCTGCAACTTTAGAAATAAAAAAGTTGCTTTCAAAAAGAGCCATCCAGCCTGTCCTCGCAGACCAAATAGGATTAGGGACTTGCTCCAGATTCCTTTTGGTGCCGAAAAGAACAGGGGACCTAAGACCCATCTTGGATCTCAGCCGATTGAGCCTACATGTACAAAAGTCCAAGTTCCACATGGTCACTTTACAGTCAATACTCCCTCTGTTAGGGAAAGATGTGTGGATGTGCTCCATCGACCTCAAAGATACTTACTACCATATCAAGACGGACAGGGCATCAAGAAGTCATCTATGCTTCCGGGTGGGAGCCAGTCATTTTCAGTTTCGCGCTCCACCCTTTGGTCTCACCACAGCCCCCAGGGTATTTATCAAATGCATGGCAGTGGTAACGGCTCTCTTGAGACGTCAGGGATTCCAAGTGTGTCCGTACCTGGTCGACTGGCTCCTTTCTGCCACCACCAGGCATCTACTGTTACAGACCAGGGACGCCACCATTACACTGTGCCAAAGGTTAGGAATTACTCAAAATTGGGAAAAATCTGCCCTGTTGCCCTCGCAGCATGTCACTTTTATCTGCGCCGAACTAGATACGGTACTCATGAGGGCCTTCTTAGCAGAAGAGAGAATTCAGGCTCTACAACAGCAGGTCTACGCTTTACTACCATTGAGGAAGGTCAAGGCAGAAGTGGTCCTCAAGTTAATAGGGACCATGGCTGCCACGATCATGCTAGTTCCCCTTGCCAGACTACACATGAGGGTTCTTCAGTGGCTGCTTTTCACCTAATGATCACTACAGCATCTTCCATTCTCACATTCTATTCTGATTACGGACACGTGCAGGCAGGATCTATGCTGGTGGTTTAAGGCCAGCAATCTCAACGTGGTCATGCCTTTTGTCCCCTCTTCTCCAGTTGCCACGGTGACCACAGATGCCTCCCAGATTGGGTGGGGGGGGGGCATTATCTCGGCAGGACAGTCCAAGACACGTGGCAGGATCATGAGACCCATTTGCATCTCAATGTCTTGAAGATGAGAGCAGTGCTATTAGCGTTGCAAGCACTTCAGAGCTTTCTCCCTCTAGGGACAATTGCAATCCACTCAGACAACATGTCAGTGGTATGGTATCTGAACAAGCAGGGAGGAACCAAATCATACCCCCCCCTCCACAGAGAGGCACTTCGGGTTTGGCAGTATGCAGTGTCTTCCCAATGCTTTCTAGTTGCAGTGCATATACCGGGGAAGTCCAGCTTGATTGCCGACAGGCTGATCAGAGCTATCCTAATGCCTCACGAGTGGTCCCTGAACAAATATGTTGCAGAGAAGATATTCCGCAGATGGGGTCAGCCTTGCTGCAATTATTTTCAAGCCCCCTCAATGCAGCAGCTACTTCACCCTTATCCCCCCAGACAGGGCGACACCTAGGGACGCTCTGGTTCACGATTGGCGCTCTGGTCTTCTCTATGCCTTTCCACCGTTTCCTCTGATATCAAAGGTCATTCAGAAAGCACAGTCTTTGGGAAGCAAGATGATTCTGATTGCCCCACACTGGCCTCGTCAGATTTGGTTCCCCTTCCTTCAACCCTATCTAATGGACGATCCCTGGATTCTGGACCCAGATCTACTGACTATGTCAGGACATTTCCATCCCTCCATCCAGACCCTCAAGTTGACAGCTTGGTTGCTCCAGTTCCATCCCTAGTCAGGCTTCATGATTTTTTCCCGGAAGTGGTCCACATTCTGTCTTCTTCCCACAAGCCTTTTACCAGGAAGATTTATTCCAGTAAGTGGAAGAGATTCTCCATTTGGGCCCGTGAAAGACATATTGATCCTTATACAGTGCCTATTTCGGTAATATTAGAATTTCTTTCTCAACTGTTCAGTCAGGGGTCAGCTGCAGCAGCCATTAAAGTGCAACTGGCAGCGATTTCTACCTTTCACATTGCTAATGAGCCCAACCTTATGGCTCATAGGCTTTATAGGGCCTTTCTGAAAGGGACAATGTTACTCAGACCTCCAGTCTTTGATCCTGTAATGCCTTGGGACCTAAATTTTGTATTACAGAAGCTCACCTCGACTCCCTTTGAGCCCACAGCTACGTGTAGCCTTAAATTCTTGTCATGGAAGACCGTATTCTTGGTAGCCATAACTTCAGCTAGGCGGGTCTCTGAGCTCCAAGCTTTATTGATTAAGCCACCTTATTTGGTGTTTCACAAAGACAGGGTGTCCTTAAGAACCAATCCTTCCTTTATTCCAAAGGTTGCTTCTGTTGTTAATATCAACCAATCCATTGAGTTGCCTGTGTTTTTTCCTGAATTTTCTAACAAGGCAGAATTTAAGATCTGGAGTAGGGACTTCATTTGTCAGCAACCTGTGAGTCTTGGATCCGATATTGGATCCGAGCCGGCAACTATTTATACAGCTATGGATCCGAGCTCCTAGCTCCTCCCCTCATCCATAATCCCCTGCCAACCCCAAATGACCTCAGATCTAGTTTGCCGCTCTTGAGTGTGTCAGCTGGATTTCAAGCTCCTGGCAATTTTTTGAGATGTGGCTTTTGGTCTAATCAGCCTACTTTTTCAGTAGTTTAATCAGTGTGTGTGTGTGTGTTAGGTTTCCCTTTAGTCTGTTAATTTTTAAATTTTTAGTGTTTACCCTCCCCTCGCTGGTCGTTAGTGTGCTTGTGTGTGCTTGCATTTGTGGCCTAGTGTGTTTGTGTAGCTTTTATTTAGTTTTGGGTATGGCAGAGGCCCCAAAACCTATTTTTTCTAAGTGCACCGAGTGTGGCCATAAGCTCTCTCCTGCAGATGGCCACACTCGGTGTGTTCGGTACCTTGGGGTTGAACACCTGTCCTCTGGATGTACCATTTGTGCAGCGTTCAACCCCAGGGCACTGAAGGATCGGAGGTCGAAGCTGGTCCTGGCAGGACTTTTATCCCCGGATTCGGCCTCCGCTACTCCCGTGGCACCTCCTCAGCCTGTGGTGGTGGCCACTCCTGCCCCCCTTCCCCCGGCTGGGATTCAAACTCCCACTAAGGCGCCGGAGGACAGGGAGGCCAGGAGGGAGAAACGGAGGGAGAAGCACCACAAGCAGCGGGCAGAGGCCTCTGCTTCGGCCCCCCCCAGCTAAGCGGGCTTCTCCCTCCACGGCTTCCAGGTCTCCTCCTCCTCAGCTCCGATCACCTTGCTTCTCCCTGGGACCCGAGGAGGAGGAGACCCGATCTCTGTTGAGGTCATCGAGACGGCATTCCAGGCCTGCCTCGGTGGCCTCGTCGAGATCCACCTACAGCCTGTATGATGCAGACTTGGACCGGATGATGAGAAGGTTCATCCAGTCCCAGCTGCAGATGGGAGTGCTCCTGCCTCCCCCCTCCCTTCGGGGGGGAGCTCGACACCCTTTTTTGCTCCAATAGCTCCTTCTCCGACCGACTTCCCGGGTTCGGAGCGCTTGGAGCCAGGCAGCGTTGGAGCCGGGGGTGGGTCGGCACCGACAGTACTGGGTACTTCGGATCCGACCCTGCCCTCGTCTGTCGGTTCCATCGTCGGATCCGATCTCTGAGCTGTGGCCCGAGCTTCGGATCCGAGGGATTCAGTGTGCCTTCAGCTCCGTCCAGGTCGGAGCACACTGGTCCCTCTGATCCGACTGTCTCGGCGCCAGTTCCGATCCCTTCATCGGATCCGAGTGGGAGTCGGCTCTCGGAGCCCAGGGAGAGCGGCTCCCCCTCGGCCTTCGATGTAGTGGAGAGGGCTCTGTCGAGAGCATCCAAACCTCCAGCCCTGGTCTCGGCTCCACCCTGCACTCCCTCTCTGCTGGGTTAGGCTTCCATCGCCCGGCCACAGGGACAGCCTGCTTCGATGTTCCAGGTTGTTCCTTTGGAACAGGACATTGCTGGTGAGACCTCCTCGGACAGCCCCCCCCCCCCCCAAGTGCCACACAAGCATAAGTGTAAGAGGAGGCACGTGGACTCCCCCGAGTCCTTAGAGGACACGGACTGGGATGAAGGGGAAGGTTCTCCAAGGTCACCCCCTGAGGATGTCTCCTTTGGAGACATCATGGAAATGCTCAGGATCAGGGGGGGTGGTCTGCCCCAAAGGCTTCCTCCGATGAGTCCGTGTTTCTGGAGGCATTCGAAGCAGGCCCGTCTACTTCTTGGGTGTCCCCTCCGGCCGACCCCCTGGTGGACCATGTTACCACCAGGGCGTGGAAGGAGCCGGACACTGTGGAGCCAGTCCCTAAATGCCCAGATAGGATTTTGAGCCCCCCAGACCGGTCCCACTGGAGCAAGGGTCCCCCCATAAATGCCATGTTGATGGCGGCAGCCACTAAGAGGGAACTAGCTCAGGAGAGCCCCTCGGTCCATCCACCGAGCAAGGAGTCCCGCTCGATGGATCGCATTGGGAAGCGGGTATTTAGTTCAGCGACCTTCTCAGTAAGGTCCCTGAACTACATGGCACAAGTCATCAGGATGCAGCAAGATCTTATTAAAGAATACGCTGCTTCCCCCCCGGAGTCCATGTCGGCGGAGGACAAGCAGTTGTACTCCACTCGTATAGCCACTTTAAGATCCATTTCCAATACCTCTATGCGGCTGTTGTCCCACGCCACTGAGGGAGCCGCTAGAGCTAGCGGAGCGGGCCTAGTTATGAGACGCCAGGCCTGGCTCCGACATTGTGACTTGGCGGAGCCCTTTAAGGCGTCCTTTGCGAATGCCCCCTTTGATGGTTCTGCCTTGTTTGGCAAGAACGTTCGCGAGACACTTGTCCAGAGTGAGAAGGACGGGAAGACGTTGTCTGCTGTCGGAGTCCACTTCTCTGCTCCCCAGAGGTCCTTTTCCAAGAACCAAAAGGGACAGAAGAAGATGTGGTTCCGGAAGTTGCAACATTCCCAACCTGCTCCGGACAACCAGTCTTCCCGTGGCAGAGGAGGACAGGGAGGAAGCTGCCCTAGAGGCAGAGGGGCCCCGAGAAACTTTGGGTCCAGAGAATCTTTCTCTGATCGGCCCACTCAACAGCCCTGAAGGGTTGCCCGACTGCTCCACTCTGGAGGCATTCGGGGGGCGCTTCTCAAGGCATCTGGCGGCATGGGAGTCCGTCACGTCAGACCACTGGGTGTTTCGGATTATATCCAGAGGTTACAAAATCCCAATGCAACATGTCCCCAGACTCAGGAACCTCCCCGATGTACCACCCGGTCAGAGGGAGGCTGCAGCCGCAGAAATCCAGCAGCTGCTAGAAAAAAGAGCCATCCAACCCGTCCCCCCAGACCAGCTCGGATTAGGGTTTTACTCAAGGTTCTTTCTGGTGCCAAAAAAGACTGGGGACTTGAGACCAATTCTAGACCTTTCCCTCTTGAATCTGTCTGTAACCAAGGAGAAATTCCGAATGGTAACTCTTCAATCCATTCTCCCCCTCTTGCGGGAGAATGACTGGATGTGCTCAATAGACCTCAAGGATGCGTACTACCACATTTTAATGGACAAACGATCCAGGAGGTTTCTCCGCTTCCGGCTGGGAACCAGCCACTATCAGTTCAGGGTCCTTCCCTTTGGCCTCACCACAGCCCCCAGGGTGTTCACCAACGTTTTAGCAGTGATAGTGGCCCACCTGAGACTCCAGGGAATGCAGGTCTTCCCGTACCTGGACGACTGGCTCCTGACCACCCCAACAAGGCATTTACTCTACTCAGCCAGAGACTTTTTTCTCCGCCTAGTCCCCCAGTTAGGGGTCACGATCAATACGGACAAATCCTCCCTTGCTCCGACACAAGTGATAGAGTTCATAGGGGTCAGATTGGATACGAGAAGTCTGCGAGCCTACCTCACTTCGGAACGACTACAGAATCTGAGACTTCATGTGCGGGCCATCCTCCAATCAGAAGCTCCACCGGCGGAATTGGTCCTGAGGGCACTGGGCTCCATGGCAGCGGCAATAACGCTTCTTCCATGCGCTCGTCTAAATATGAGGGTACTACAGTGGACCCTCCAAGTACAATGGTCCTTTCAGTTTCTTCCTCTCAGTCACCCTATCTCTATCAGCAAGGCTTGCAGGAGGGCCCTGTTATAGTGGCTCCAGTCCCCAGACCTCCATACAGGCCGACCCTTCTGCGCTCCACCTCCTCTCGTCACGGTGACCACGGACGCTTTTCACCTTGGGGGGGGGGGGCATTGCTCAGGCAGAACAGTCCAAGGCATGTGGAACGACACAGAGACCTCCCTGCATATCAATGTTCTGGAGATGAGGTCGGTGCTGTTAGCGTTGCAAGCACTTCAGAACCTTCTTCCTGTACGAACTATTGCGATACAGACGGACAACATGTCAGTTGTCTGGTACATCAACAAACAGGGGGAAACCAGGTCTTACCCTCTCTGCCGAGAGGCCATGAGGGTGTGGGAATGGGCGATCTCCACCAACCGCTTTCTGATCGCAACGCACATTCCGGGACGGGCCAGCATTCTGGCAGACAAACTCAGCAGCACTATTCTTTCCCCTTACGAGTGGTGTCTCAACTCCCGAGTAGCGAAGCGGATGTTTGCAAAATGGGGGCAACCCTGCTGTGATCTCTTTGCCTCTCCCTCAAATATGAAATGCGACAGCTTCTTCGCTCTGATTCCCCTACCAGGGGAAGCCCCGAGAGACGCTCTAGTGCATGCTTGGCCGCCCGGTCTACTTTATGCCTATCCTCCTCTACCCCTGATGCTAAAGCTCTTACAGAAAGCCTCTCCGTTGGGGAGCAGAATAATCCTCATTGCCCCATTCTGGCCTCTGCAAACTTGGTTTCCTTACCTGTGGTCTCACTTGGTGAATCCTCCCTGGATTCTGGATCCCAGCCCAGATCTAATATCCCATCCATCAGGCTTACCGACCCCGAATCTGGACAACCCGAAGCTGACAGCTTGGCTGCTCCAGTTCCACTCTTAATCAGGACTCCCGGCATCTCTTCACCAGTCAAAGCCATCTTGGTGGCAGCGCATAAACCTTCCACCAGGAAAGTTTACCGCAGTAAATGGAGCCGCTTTTCCGTCTGGGCGGAACATCATAATTTGGACCCCTTCACTGCTCCGTTAACGTCCGTATTGGACTTCCTCACCAGACTTTTTCAGCAAGGGGCTAGCTGTTCGACAGTCAAGGTACAATTGGCAGCCATCTCCCATTACCATGTAGGACATGAGACAGGTCCTTTGATGTCAGCTAAGCTCAAGGGTACTTTTCTGCTCAGGCCCCCTATCAAAAAAGCCATACCCCCTTGGGATCTATCACTAGTTTTTCAAGCCTTGACTGCTTCTCCCTTTGAACCAGCTGCCTCAGCCGATCTTAAATACCTGTCTTGGAAAACAGCATTCCTGGTAGCCATCACTTCAGTGAAAAGAATTTCGGAACTTCAAGCTCTTTCCGTAAAACCCCCTTACTTGGTTTTTCATTGGGATAGAGTGTACCTCAGGACCAATCCCTCCTTCCTACCCAAGGTGGCCTCAGAAACCAATATCAATCAGTCCATTAACCTACCAGTTTTCTTCCCTAATTATCAAAATAAAGGAGAGTACAAGCTGCATTCTTTAAATGTGCACAGGCAGCTGCGTTTCTATATTCATAGGACTGCTGGTCACAGACAATCCGATCAGCTGTTCATTTCCTTTGCCAAATTCAGTTTGGGTAAAGCCGTTTCGAAGGTCACCTTATCACGCTGGATTTCCCAATTCTTCTAGCTTATGAAGCTTCTGGGAGGCCCGCACCTCAAGGAGTCCATGCACATTCCACTCGCTCCATATCAACTTCTGCCTTTAGATCTAGAGTTCCCTTGGATGATATTTGCTCGGCAGCCACTTGGGCCTCATCTCATACCTTTATCAACCACTACAAACTGGACGTCATTTCCAGAGGGAGGGCATCCTTTGGCTCCGCAGTGCTCCGGAACATCCTTCCATGATGGCCGCCCAAGATTCAGGTAGCTGGGGACTCTGTCCCACAGGTTGCTGACAAATGATGTCCCTACTCCAGATTAAGAAGTTATGTACTCACCATAACGTTCCATCTGATTAGGTGGCTTCATTTGTCTGCAACCATCCGCCCCTTCCTTCCCCCTGGCCTTCAGAAGAGTTAGTTTTGTTGTATTATCCTGCCTTTTCCTGCTGGGATACCTTTCCAGGTATATGTAGGAGGGCAAACTTGATCTGAGGTCATTTGGGGTTGGCAGGGGATTATGGGTGAGGGGAGGAGCTAGGAGCTCGGATCCATAGCTGTATAAATAGTTGTCGGCTTGGATCCGATATCGGGTCCAAGACCCACAGGTTGCAAACAAATTAAGCCACCTACACAGATGGAACGTTATGGTGAGTACATAACTTCTTATTTCATCAGCTAGACAGATGTTCATAGACAATTGCGTTTCTATTTACATAGGAGAAAAGATTTCAGGAAATCAGATCAACTGTTTGTCTCGTTTTCAGACACTAGATTTGGGGTTCCTGTTTCTAAAGTAACTTTGTCTCGCTGGATTTCCAATTGCATCGCATTTATTTATGGTTCCAATGGCAAAGAATTACCCTTTCAAGTGAAGGCTCATTCTACACGATCTGTGCATTTCAGGCTAGGATTTCTATGGATGATATTTGTGCTGCAGCAACATGGGCTTCACCTCAAACTTTTATTAGTCACTACAAATTAGATCTGGTCTCTAGAGGCAGATCTTCATTTGGTTCCACAGTGCTCAAGAGTATTTTTCACTGAGCCACCCAAAGTCAAGGTGCTAGGGATGCTATCCCAGGGGTAAGAATGAAGGCGATATTGGACTACATAATACAAAAAACAAAGTTAAAACTTCGAAAACAATGATGAACCGTGGCAACAAGTGCTTAATAGCTACAATCCAATTTATTATAAAGCGCTTTTCGTCCAGCAAACTTACTTGAACTTCATCAGATAAAACACATACAAATAATGGCATTTAAATAGTAGACTCTTAAGTCACATGTTATCCTAAGTCACATTTAAAGAGAAATGCATGAATTTCTTTAAAAATTCTTTGATTCATACTTAACTAAAATCATTTATAAAATCCTTTTATATAATCTTTTGTATATAAACCAGGTGGGTTAAAGACTGACCAAGTAAATCATGAATTAATTCTCATATACTTCCTTATAAGAATTAAACATATGTAAAACATTTAACCTATGTATATAAGCTATATTAGTTATATATACACATAATTTATTCATAATTAATACCATTATAAAAGTATTAAAATAATTATTAAAGTTGTTATAATCAATAAACAGCAGCCAAAGTTAACTAATGTCTTGTATACATATAGATGTATTCATCTAAGTAAACTCTTAAGTTTTAATAAAGACATTATAGAACACATGTCATTTAATCGAGGATTATTATATGCATATAGCCGGACTTGCCATATTAGTTCAAGTCTTTCTAATTCTATTTCAAGTGGTCCACCTCTCAAACTCTTTTCCACTTGATCTAAAATCCAAAATTTAAATTCATGATATGGATAATCTTGAATATGCTTGGCTAATGCATTATCTCGTTTTAGTCTACTTATACTATATATATATATATATGTTCATATATCCTATCTCTAAGCCTATGTGTCGTCTTACCGACATAAAAACAAGGACAATATTGACACTTGGCGAGGTAGACTACCATTTTTGAGTTACTTCATATTGCTCATTAATTCTTTGTTATTAACAAATACTGATGACCCAACCAAAATGTATCTACAATATGGACAAAAACCACATTGTTGCATACCTCTCCGGTTAGTATCCGGCCTATGTGTACATTCAAACAAATTTTGAAGTTTTTATCCCTTCTGGTAGTAAGTTTTGGTGTAATACCATGTTTTTCCACTAATTCATTATCTTCTGTAAGGATATTCCAATTCTTACAATGTTCCTTATATAATAATAATCTACATTGAATGTTAACACAAAACTGGAAGTAAAAGTTGAAGGGAATTTTGTTCTAGTTCTAACCATAGGTGTTACAACTGGAGATTCACATCCATGACTACTGGAATCCTCTATTAGAAATTCATTTTCAGACTTATCCTTACCAAGTATGGATCTGTACAATATCATTCGATCTTTTTATAGTTACTTCATTTATAATATTATCCAAAAAACTATTTGGGTATGCTCTTTTAATAAACATTTGTTTTAATAACTGGCATTCATTATAAGAAGTCCTCCTCTTTTGAAACCATTCTTGCTGCTCTCACTAATTGTCCCTTTACCAGCGATTTCTTTTGGTGGTAAGGGTAAGCGCTTGAGAAATGTAAGAATGTATTTGAATAGGAGGGTTTCCTATATATTTTTGCCTCATACTTTTTATCTATATTATTCGGAACTAATAATACATCCAAAAATGAAATTTGATTTTCATCAAAATTATATGCGAATTCCAGAAAATCTGTACTCTGATTAAAATAATCAACTAAATGTTGAGCTTGTTCTTTACAGACATTGAATAATGTAAAAATATCATCCAAAAACCGCTTGAAATATACAATTTGTGATCTAATTTTGTCAATATTAAGCACAAAGGAGCGTTCCCAGTAGTTCATGACTAAGTTCGCAAAACTTGAGCGTGACCGTTTACAATACCAAAACGGCACAGCTTATCCACGACCACCACTAGCAGAGCAATGGAAAATAAGAGGGGGGGCATATCAGAAGGAACTGTCAATCAAAATAATAATCCGGGTACTTCTTACACGTACAACAGAGAAGTTTCAAATATTCAAGAACGAAGGGGCGGGGAGAATTCAGGTTTCGAAAGGTACCAGAACGAAACAGATATACATTTGGATTCTCCTACAAATGGTGTAGGAAATGAAGGGTTACGTAGGAGCGAGCGATTGCAGAACCAGAACATAAATAATAATGGGAACAACAGAAACTCGACCATTAACAGTTTTCAGGGTTTTCCAAGAGGAAGAACACAGAACAAACTCAACCAACGGAAGAAACACAATAAATGAAAATGAATGAGGTAATTGATATTGAACCCATAAACAATTATACATTAATTAAAAACTCTGAAGGGGACTTTTTCATATACAGTTTTTCCTCAGTGGAAGTCTCCGTTGAGTTGGCAAATCTTTTGGCAAAGGGTCTTACCTTTGTACCCTCGAAGAGACTGAATCTTACTAATTGCATACTTGATTTAAAGATGTATGTTAGAAAGTTGAATCTAGCAATATTATTGGGTAATTCAAATATGGAACAATCACAACAGTTTAGAATTGCTAGCACATATAATCCACCTCTGCATAACTTGTTATACACTTTTGAAAAAGTATGTGAACTAGATTTTAGACACTTTGATTTATGGAAAAAGGATATGATAACAAATTGGAACTTGACAAAGGACGAGCAAGAATGTATTAACTTATTAAAAGCAACTAGGGTTCGTATTATGAAACCAGATAAAGGTGGTGGTCTGGTATTTATGGACCCAGTAGATTATGAGAATAAGATAGAACTATTGTTATCCTCTGATTCTTATTCCAAAGCTTCCTTGAATGAATATAACCTGGCCAATCAAAGAATAAAAACATATATTAATGATTTATTTATTGAAAGGAAAGTTGATTTAGACTTATATAATTATATGATTATGTTGGCACCTATAGCTCCAACAATATTTGGAGTGCCGAAAATTCACAAGAATTTGGTTGACCATCCATTTAGACCTATTGTGGATGTCAGGAACTCCGCAACTTATGCATGTGCAAAGGTGGTGGACTCAATTCTTAAGAAATATGTATTAACAGAAACTGTAATATGTAAAGACTCTTGGTCATTTTTAGGAAAAATTAATGAAATAGAGTTTAGTGAACAACACAACTTACTGACAGTAGATGTAAAGGACCTTTACTCTTCAATTCCATAAGAGCAAGATATTGAATGGGTTACGCTTAATCTTAGGAACAAAGGCACTCCTCTATCGGTTATATCTTTGGTGGAAGAATTACTAGATAGTGTGTTATCACATAACTATATATAGTTTAAAAACAACTTCTACCACCAAAAAAAGAGGAGTGGCCATGAGGTCCCCATGTGGCTCTAGTTTTGTGAACTTAGTCATGAACTACTGGGAACGCTCCTTTGTGCTTAATAATAATGAAATTAGATCACAAATTGTATATTTCACGCGGTTTTTGGATTATATTTTTATATTATTCAATGGCGGTAAAGAACAAGCTCAACATTTAGTTGATTATTTTAATCAAGAGTACAGATTTTCTGGAATTCACATATAATTTTGATGAAAATCAAATTTAATTTTTGGATGTATTATTGGTTAAGAATATGTAGATAAAAAGTATGAGGCAAAAATATATAGGAAACCCTCCTATTCAAATACATTCTTACATTTCTCAAGTGCTCACCCTTACCACCAAAAGAAATCTGTGGTAAAGGGACAATTAGTGAGAGCGGCAAGAATGGTTTCAAAAGAGGAGGACTTCTATAATGAATGCCAGTTATTAAAACAAATGTTTATTAAAAGAGCATACCTAAATAGTTTTTTGGATAATATTATAAATGAAGTAACTATAAAAAGATCAAATGGGTATGTACAGACCCATACTTGGTAAGGATAGATCTGAAAATGAATTTCTAATAGAGAATTCTAGTAGTCATGGATGTGAATCTCTAGTTGTAACACCTTTGGTTAAAACTAGAACAAATTTCCCTTCAACTTTTACTTCCAGTTTTGTGTTAACATTCAATGTAGATTATTATTATATAAGAAATGTTGTAAGAATTGGAATATCCTTACGGAAGATAAAGAATTAGTGGAAAAACTTGGTATTACACCAACATTTACTACTAGAAGGGATAAAAACTTCAAAAATTTGTTTGAATGTATACATACGCCAGATACTAACCGCAGAGGTATGCAACAATGTGGTTTTTGTCCATATTGTAGATACATTTTGGTTGGGTCATCAGTATTTGTTAATAAAGAATTGATGAGCAATATGAAGTACAACTGTAACTCAAAAATGGTAGTCTACCTCGCCAAGTGTCAATATTGTCCTTGTTTTTTTGTCGGTAAGATGACACGTAGGCTTAGAGATAGGATATATGAACATACATATCGTATAAGTAGACTAAAACAAGATAATGCATTAGCCAAGCATATTCAAGATTATCCAAATCATGAATTTAATTTTGGATTTTAGATCAAATTATTTATTTGTGTGTATATATAACTAATATAATTTATATACATAGGTTAAATGTTTTACATATGTTTAATTCTTATAAGAAAGTATATGAGAATTAATTCATGTTTTACTTGGTCAGTCTTTAACCCACCTGGTTTATATATAAAAGATGATATAAAAGGATTTTATAAAATATTTTAGTTAAGTATGAATCAAAGAATTTTTAAAGAAATTCATGCATTTCTCTTTAAATATGTGACTTAGAATAACATGTGACTTAAGAGTCTACTATTTAAATGCCATTATTTGTATGTGTTGTATCTGATGAAGTTCAAGTAATTTTGCTGGACAAAAAGCACTCCATAATACATTGGATTGTAGCTATTAAGCACGGTTGCCACGGTTCATCATTGTTTTCGAGATTGGACTACATAACATCAAGAAGTTATGTACTCACCATAACTTTCAATGTATGTAGTCCATCTCCCCTTACATTCTTACTAACCCCCCCCCCCCACCTTGTGGACCTGGAGGTATAGTCTCTAGGTGTCAGTAGTCCTTTCTGTTGGGGGGGTGGTTGTTCTCAGTGTGTGCGCGATTGCAGCAAACAAGATCTGGGGAATGGGCCTGTTGCATGATGGGATACCTCTTAGCCATGAGCCAGTTGAAGACTGAGCTAGAGTATGGCTGAGTCAGAGCCAAGGTTCGGCTCCGAACCCAGGGGTAAGAATGTAAGGCGGGATGGACTACATACATCAAATGTTATGAGGAGTACATAACTTCTTGCTTTTCTCCATCAAATATCATGCCTCAGCTGTTTCAGCTCATTACAACACAGAACCACCCCTCTTTTCTCACCCACTGCTCAAGCAGTTCCTCAGAGGGGCCAAAAACTTAAGACCATCCAGGAGAGCCCCAACTCCAGCCTGGGACCTTAATTTTGTATTGGAAAAGCTCACTCTTCCTCCTTTTGAGCCAGCTGCAACTGCAGAGTAAAAATTCCTTTCATGGAAAACATTCCTTTTAGCAATCACTTCAGCAAGAAGGGCATCTTAATTACAAGCCCTTATGGCAGTGGAACCTTTTTATCATCTTTCATGTGGACAGGGTGTCCCTTAGGACCAATCCCTCTTTCATGCCCAAGGTGGTATCCAGTGTGGCTCTTAATCAGTCCATTCATTTGCCAACCTTCTTTTCTAATCCACAGAACAAAGGGGAACGAATACTGCACTCCTTAGATTTGCATAGACAACTTAGATTTTACTTGGACAGAACTAAACTTCAAAGGAAATCTGAACAACTGCTGGTGGCATTTGCTGCCGGGGCAGAGGGGAAGGCTATCTCAAAGCAAACCATTTCTAAATGGATAGGCCATTGCATTCATTTCTGCTATAAGCACCATGGAAAACCTATCCCGCAGGGGATTCGACCCCATTCAACTAGGGATGCATCTACCTCTACAGCCTTTCTCAGAGGTGTCCCTACCAGAGATATCCTAGAAGCTGCTACCTGGAGTTCTGTACATACTTTAACCAAGCATTACCATTTCCCAATTTTCTCTAAATCCAGAGCTGGCTTTGCCACTGCAGACTTGCAGGGCCTCATAGCTGGTCCTAATGCTGTCTAAATTCCTCCTCCCATCCTTAGCTTTGGGAATCTACCCAAATGTGATGACTGCAACAGTGAAACACGAAGAACGTAGTACAGTTGTGTACACTTACCATAAATGTAGATGTTCGAGTGTATTCACTGTTGCAGTCCTAGTTACCCTCCCTCTAGCCCCCTGACTTCTTTTGGCTATACCCCTATTCTCCTTTACAGTACTTAAAAGCTTTTTGGTGTATTTGATTTTTTGTTGGAGGTGTAATCATGTGTGTGTGTGTGTGTATATATATATATATATATATATATATATATATATATATATATATATATATATATATATATATATATATATATAAATGCATATACATACATATATATATATATATATATATATATATATATAATGCATATACATACATATATATATATATATATATATATATATATATATATATATATATATAATACATATATATATATACATAAAACATATATATATATATATAAATATATAAATATATATATATATATATATATAAATATATATATATATATATATATATATATATATATATATATATATATATATAAATATTGCTTCCCATTAGGGGGGCACCTGACATCTGGGGTAAGAAAAACAGATGTAATGGCATCTGCTGCATGCTTTATACCCCTGACTACGTGACGTCACGGAAGATGAGACAGCAACCGATGCAGGAGCCAAGACTTTGATAATTAGGCCGACTGAGGGCTACTGCAAGCAGATAACCCAAATGTGATGACTGCAACAGTGAATACACTCGAACATCTACATTTATGCTGTGTACACAACTGTACTTTTCTTGTCATATACATTTGAGCTTATGTCACATCTTGTAAACATTTTTGCTTTATTGAAAGCCCTCAAAAAAACACCCCCCAATACCCCCTTAAAACTTCTTAATTTGATACTAACACACAAAACTATGTATACCTTTAAATACTGAAGTTTTACCCTTGTAATAGGAACAAAAATCCCAGACAGCCAGCCACACTCACAGACTTGAGTTAACCTAAAAGAAAGGTCATCCATGCTAAGACACTTGGTGCAGCCTGTGCTTCTATTTAGTGCTGATTGGTTTTATCTCATCTCTATAGCTTTCCCAGCTGGGAAAACCCCTGAATGCTTTCAGGGAACATTATCCCCTAGCCAGTTTCTTTTTTTTTTCCTTAGCCAATCACTCTCCACCAGATTATAGCCAGTTTCTCTTTATCATATTGTCTCCACAGAGACATGAAAATCAGGTAGCCAGTTTCTCTTCAGATTGTTTCCATGGAAACATGAAGACCAGCTGCGGAATTGTTACTGAGCTTACATGTATTTGCTAGAAAAAAGCATCATAATGTTTTTTTTTTTTCCATTTACTTGCTCTCTTAAAACTTGTTACTAAATCAAAGATCTTTAATCCAGTTATTTCCCTATGCAAAAATGAGAAAAAGCACATTTTTACAAACTCGCATTACACTTAAAAATAAATGAAAAAATTTTACTTTATAGCATGTAAAGAAAACACGTGCCACAAAATTGGTACTATTTAGGAAAAAAATCTTTACTTACAGTTAACTTTTTTCCCTCCTGAAAGCACTGTTCTGAACATTAATGACATGAAGTAGGGCATATGCTTTAGAATCCCCAAGTCCTATAAAGTTTGAAAAAGTCCAGTATTTCCAAAATTTCATGTTCTGTCATATTTCACAAATACAAATATTGCATTATAATTCCATATTAAGTTACTGGTTTTATTACTGTTCATATCTGAAATCCTGTATCTGCTTCATTTCTAGTGTGCTCTTGATTGATCTTGTGTTCCCTTCCTTTTGTCAAACATTTCCTGTTGAAAAAATTTAAAAGGTTTCACAGGTACAGTTCCTCTGTGGTTTTTATTACCAGAAGAACAAGAAGCAAGTATCTCCTTCTGTTTCACAGCTTACATTTTGTTGGACAAACTTTTGTATTTCCTCCTTATATACTTCATTGAAAAATGTTGTCCCTCCAGGAAAGAATACCTTGAAGGCAGCTGGGTACAGCTGTTTGAATCACACACCTGCATCTCAACATTCCCTGAATAGTGGAATACATTTGTCCGTCTTCTGTCTGGTGTACAGTGAGTAATCATTCTCCACAAACACTCTTCTGTCTCCCACTTTTAGTAATATGTTCGTGTTTTACTGTTGCAGTCATTACACTTAGGTTATCCGCCAGCAGGCTACCCACAGTCGGCCCGAGTTCCAAAGTCTTGGTCCGGCGTTGGTTGCTGTCGCCTCTTCCCTGACGTCAGTGCGCCAGGGGTATAAAAGATGCAACCGATACCATTTTCTACAGTCTTTCTTGCCGCGTGGTTCCCGAAGCAAAAGCAGTTTGCAAATGCCGGTTGGCCGACTCCTGAGATTTTCGAAATTGAGTTTCAGAACCGAAGTCTTCAATAAAGCGAAGTACCCCGTTGGGGAAACTTTTTCTTGCTCCAGACCGATGTCAGTAAAAGTTAATAATTGTATCTCTTGTGGGAAGCAAATACCTCATAAGGACTTTCTCTCTTACTGTATTGCTTGCCTAGGCCCTGACCACGACGTTACCAGTTGTCGGTTTTGTGCTAGATTCAATAAACGCACTATTAAACGTCTGTTTGATTTTTGCTTTACATTATTTTGGCCGAAGGTTTAATTACATAATGCCGTCGGAACAACCGACTACCGGAATTTATAAAAAAAACGCAAAGACAAAGAAAAGGACAGGCATCCGAGGTCCAAAACTGACGACGAAGCTTCTTCTAGGCCAGTCACTTTCTCAGCCCCTGACACCTGCTACCTCAGAGCCACAGGCCATATCCAACAGCCACGTGGAGACACCGAGGCCTGTGGAAACTCAAGGTATTGGGCCTACTGAAACTATTCCCTCAGATGGGTCCGGAGCCTCTGAGCAAGCATCAGCTTCTGAGTGTGTTCAGACCTTCACAGCATACAATTAAGCCTACTACAACAGCCAAAGCAAAGTTAAAGACATCATTAAAGACAAGGAAACCAGTACAGCATTCTACTTAACAGTCATCCATGCCAAAGAAACAGATGCTTAAAATGGCCGAAGACCTAATTACTTTAATCAGGGGTTCCCATCCCCCTCCAGACAAAAGGCCTAGGCAAGACACTGACTATGATTCCTCTGACCAGGTTTCTATTTCCTCTGATTCCTCTTCTGATCAGGGATATTCTCTCCTTCCCTATGAGGACTCTGATGCAGAAGAGTCTATACCTTCAGCCTGTCCGCCTGAGGATTATTCTTTTGGGGAAACCCTGCACAACATGAGGGAGCATTTCCATTGGGAGAGCCAGGATTATTCAGAATCCAAGAAAAGGCTCAGAGACTTTCTTTTATTGCCCCAGCACAGGCCCCTGGCTATTCCCCCTGTGCTTGATATTGTTGATGATGTTTTCCCTGAATCCAGTCTGACCCCTGATTCTTTACCCCCTGCACCAGTCAAGCCAGACAGGTACTACAGGGTCCCTGACTATCATAAATTTCTTTACAAAAACCCTGCTGCAGATACAGAAAAAATTTCTCAGGGTCCTAAAGGGGTTAAGGCTTCCACTGCTAAAAATCCTGTCCCCTCTGATAGAGATTCCAGAGCTCTGGACAGATCGGGGAAAGAAGTTTACACTTCTGCTACTTTAGCTGTAAGGGCTTTAAATTGCTAGTTTCACATGCTTAAATATCAACAGTACCTCATGTCATTGTTAAAGCAGAAAATGGTTTCAATCTCAAAGTCCTGACAGTAAGGAAATGCAGGATTTATTGCATGCAGCTGAACAATTGGGAAAGCGTGCTTTATAATGTGGTTTTGATTCATTAGAGGCTTCTTCTAGAGCTGCAGTTACAGGCTCTGTTATTCGAAGGCATGCTTGGTTGAAAGAACAAAGTTTACCTGACCATGTTAAAGTAAAATTATTGGATGCTCCACTACAGCATGATACTTTGGTGTTAAGGCAGAAGAGAAGAGGTGTTAAAGAAAATGGAGGATAAAGCAAAATCAATGCAGACATTAAAGGATTTCTTACTGGTTCAACCACCTAGGTTTAGCAGAAACTGGCCTTCAAAAAATTGGTCCTTTCCGGTGTCAGACAGGCCACAAAGAGGCAGATACAGACACCCAAGAGGCAGATCTCAGCCCCAAGGCTCCTACAGACCGAAACAATGGGGTGCTTCAGCCCCCAAAGGCGGGGAAGACAAATCACAACCTTATAGGAAACAGTCCCAATGACTTCCCTTTACATATGCCAAACACCTACCTTTTGGCAGCACCACTAGGGGGAAAGCTAGCACTTTTCTCAAAAAATTGGCACATAATCACCCAGGACAAATGGGTACTGAATATTGTCTCTCAGGGTTACAGGTTCCACTTTCACACGCTTCCAAAATCAAAAGGTATGCCGGACCTGCCACAAAACCAATGGGCAGAGGCGCAAAAACAAATTGCTGCTCTCATGGACATGGGAGCTATTCAAAGAGTACCACAGCAAGAACGGGGCAAGGATTTTACTCAAGACTTTTCTTAGTACCCAGAAATGACAAAGCCCTGGAGACCAATACTGGACCTGTCAAACCTAAATACTTTCCTGGAAGTTCCAAAATTCAAAATGTTAACACTACAGCAGCTTCTACCCATACTGGGCAAGAAGGCTTGGCTAGTTACTTTGGACCGCAAGGAGGCATACCTGCATGTCCCAATCAGACAAACTTGCAGAAGATACCTCAGATTCATAGCAGACTCAATGCATTACCAATTCTCTCCACTGCCCTTTGGCTTATCTACTGCGCCCAGGGTCTTCACAAAATGCCTGGCACCAGTAATTGCATTTTGCAGACAAAAAGGAATTCAAATTTATCCCTACTTGGACAACTGCCTTATTCAAGCAGAGAGCAAGGACATTCTACTAAAGCATCTGGCGTTTGTAAAAAGATTACTAATTTGCCTAGGGTACACAGTAAATGAAAATAAATCAAAACTAGTGCCCTCTCAAGAGATAATATTCCTGGGTGCAAGCTTAAATACAACTGCCCAGATGGCTTATCTCACGCCAGATAAACAAAGGCAACTGACTCGATACTTTCAACTGATGGCAACAAAGACCCAGCTCCCTGCAAGAAAAATTCTGCAGGCTCTGAGCTTCATGGCGCCCTGCTTTCTACTAATTCCATTTGCAAGATTGCATATGAGGAAACTACAATGGTTCTAAAAAGTGTTTGGATTCAACATTGTCACAGCCTGGAGACAATCATAACTTTAATTCCCTGCCTACAACAGGAGTTTCGATGGTGGTCCCAGGCCTGTCACCACAACAAGGGACAGCCTTTTACCTTACCCACTGCCAGGCAGACAATAACAACAGATGCATCGGATTATGCCTGGGGGGCACATATGGCAGGAAAATGTATTCAGGGCACATGGCCCAAGGAACAAATGCATCTTCACATCAATCAGAAAGAGATGCTAGCTGTACAGAATGCTCTGACAGCTTTCACGGACCTACTACATCCAGGACTACTAATAAAGATGGACAATACCACAGTTATGTGGTACATAAGCAAGGGGGCACACATTCCTACCCCCTATGCAGGCAAGCCATGACCTTGTGGAACACAGCACTAACCTGTCAGGTACATCTGCAGGCACAATTTTTGCCAGGGACAAAAAATACACTGGCAGACGAACTAAGCAGAAATCTCATGGACCCTCACGAATGGAAACTAAATCCACAGGTGTTCAACATAACAAGGAAATGGGGACGACCAGACATAGATCTTTTTGCCTCCCCTCACAATTGCCAACTACAGAAATTCTGTACAAGAACTTATCACTGTCAAGCATGGAAAGTGGATGCTCTCATTCAGCTGGAAAGCCCTGACAGTCTATGCCTTCCCTCCAATGCCTCTTCTTACCAAGGTGCTCCTAAAAGTCAGACAAGGAAGGCCAAAAATGATCCTGATTGCCCCAGACTGGCCACGCCAGCACTGGTACCCAATCCTAAAGAGTGTCTCTCAGGGCCCAGCTTGGCCTTTACCTCAAATTCCTCATCTTCTCAATCAACAAAACAATCAAATTCTGCACAGTCAACTCAGAACCTTAAATCTGGCAGCATGGCAGATAATGTAGCCACTCAGACTGCACCTCTCTGTAAAGCTGTTATGGATGTCATTTTAGAAGCGAGGAGGCCCAGCACTAGGAAATCTTATGCAGAAAAATGGAAGAGATTCTGTGCTTGGAACCAGGCAGAAGGGTTCGAACCACTTGTTCCAAATATACCTCAGATTTTACAATACCTAACAGATGATGGACAAAGGCCTATCTTTCTCATCAGTTAAAATCCATGCCTCTGCCATTTCAGCTCATTACAATACAGAACCTCCTATTTTTTCACATCCTCTACTAATACACTACCTCACAGGGGCAAAAAACATAAGACCCCCAAGGGGAGCACCATTACCAACTTCGGATCTCAGTTTTGTTTTAGAAAAATTCACACTGCCTCCTTTTGAACCAGCCAGCACAGCTGATATAAAATTCTTATCATGGAAAACTGCTCTGCTCCTAGCAATAACTTCAACAAGTAGAGTATCAGAGTTACAGGCATTAATGGCTGTGGAACCTTTCAACATTTTTCACCAGGACAGGGTTTCTCTAAGGACAAACCCAACATTCATGCCAAAAGTAGTTTCCAATGTGGCCCTGAACCAAACCATTCATTTACCAACTTTCTATCCAAATCCCCAGAATAAAGGGGAGAGACTTCTGCACGGCTTAGATATACACAGACAGCTACGATTCTACTTGGATAAAACAAAAACTTTCAGAAAAACTGAGCAGCTGTTTGTAGCCTATGCTGCAGGATCACAAGGATAACCTATCACAAAGCAGACAATTTCAAAATGGATAGGACACTGCATCTGCTTCTCTTATGCACAACATAGCAAATCAGTGCCTAAGGTCATTAGGCCACATTCTACCAGAGCAGCAGCCACTTCAGCAGCTTTTCTCAGAGGAGTACCAACCAAAGACATTTTAGAAGCTGCAACCTGAAGCTCAGTGCACACTTTCACCAAGCACTACCACTTGCCTCTCTACTCTAAATCCAGAGCAGGCTTTGCCACTGCAGTCCTGCAGGGCCTGGTAGCCTCTCCAAATCCAATTTAGACCCAGCCGCCCAACCTCAGCTTTGGGATTCAACCCAAGTGTAATGACTGCAACAGTGAAACACGATGAACATAGTACAGTTGTGTACCTACCATAAATGTAGATGTTCGAGTGTATTCACTGTTGCAGTCCAGGTTACCCACCCACCATCCCCCTTTTCCTTGCTGGGACTTCTCTGTACCTCTCAACTCTATACAACCTATGTGGTGTATTTGCTTGTAGATGAAGGAAAAGTTGTTTTTTGTGTGTGCATGCTTATTGGCATAATTTATCTTACCATTTTAGGGGCACCTGACATCTGGGGCAAGAAAAACTGAAGAAAATGGCGTAGGTTGAATCTTTTATACCCTTGGCGCACTGACGTCAGGGAAGAGGCGACAGCAACCGACGCCGGACCAAGACTTTGGAACTCGGGCCGACTGCGGGTAGCCTGTCGGTGGATAACCCAAGTGTAATGACTGCAACAGTGAATACACTCGAACATCTACATTTATGGTAGGTACACAACTATACTTTATCGTTCCACCACAATTTTATCAGAATCATCTCTTCCCGCTGGTAGGATTGCATCTTTACTATTAAAGGTCTAGGTTGCTTTGTTATAGCCAGGTTTGGAGCATACACCTGATGTGCTCTTTCAACTAACAGCTCCTGGTATGGGATAGCAGTCCAATTGCTTATTTGTGCTTTCATAAAATTAATGCAGTCTGTTCCTTCCAGCTTCTGTGGTATAGCTGAAAATCTCAAGTTTTTCCCTGCTACGTGTTCTGCCCCCTAATTCGATTATTTTTTTTAAACATCTCTTCCTGAACAGCTTCATATTCAGCCAGCCTTTTCTTTATTTTGACTTTTGATTTGTACAGCTTTGTCATCTCATCTGAATATCTGTTTAAAGCTGCTTCCATTGTTTTCCAGCCTTTTGTTGTTTGTGTTGATGTACTCCATTAGTGTTTTCTTTATTTTAACAAGGTCTGTATGTAGTTGTCTTATGTCTTCTGTAGGTTGCTGGAAGTCATGTTTGAAGGTTGCACTGCATTTTGCTGAAAAGCTGCAGGACTGTCCCCAGTGGAGGGTTTCTTCCTCACTTTTTGTTGCTGATTTTTTTCCAGTTATTTATTTCTTTATTCCTGGCATCTAGGCAGTGCACTTACTTGTCAGTTACTGAAATTTACCTATAAACACAAGTCGTCTAGCATTCTCTGCTGAGTTTCTGTTTTCACACTGGGAGAGCTACAAACATGCGGTTTGCAGCCATCTTAAAAATCTGGCTATATTGAAGACTTTGACAAGCTCCAGTTGTCTATCAAGTTGATTTCTCTAGCACTGCTGTAATATCTTAAAAAGAGAGAGCTAGGATTCAAAAGGCAGGAGCTGCCCTTCACAGAGCCATTGTGGTTTGTTTCAGGAAGAAAAGGATCCCCCAGTCATACTGATCAGCTCTGTAAGTGCTGCCCATTTTGTTGGACAGAGGAGAATAAAAGCAAAACTAATAGATGTTCTTCGTGTTTCACTGTTGCAGTCATCACACTTGGGTTATCTGCCTGCAGGTAGCCTCAGTCGGCCCTTATACCAGAGTCTTGAGATTTCTGCGTCGGATGCTGTCGCCTCTTCCATGACATCAGGTCGTCAGGGCTATAAAACATGCAGCTGACGCCATTATATCCGCTTTTCTTGCTGTGCGGAAGCCCGAAGCAGAAGCAGTTCGCAAGTGCCGGTCAGCCGCTATCTGAAGTTTTCGTTTTTCGAGTTTCAAACCTGAAGTCTTCTAAAGCTAAGTACCCCATTGGGTGATCCTTTTTTCTTGCTATAACCAATGTCAGAAAAAGTTAATTGTCTTGCCTGTGGAAAGCAAATACCTCACACAGATTTTTATTCTTACTGCGTCACCTGTTTAGGCCCAGACCATGACGTTCCTCACTGTCTGTTTTGTGCCTTGTTTAACGCCCAAACTATTCATCTTCGGGCTAGCTTTGTCGATAAATTCTTTCGCTGTTGTTCTCCGTATTCCGAAATGGTTTCTATAAGCCAGTCGGCTACCAATCTTCTGAAAAAACGTAATGATAAAGACAGAGACAGACCGCAATAGGCCAAAACTGCCAACAACACTTCCGTTAAGGTAGTCACCAGTACTCGGTAAAGCACCTTTGCAGCCCCTGATACCCGCTTCTACAGATTTGCAGGCCTCTACTGAAACCCACTCAGAGTCTGGTATGCCGCGAGATGCTTCTTCGAATATGGAGCCTGCGGATGTCTCTACCTTGGATGGGTCCGGAGCTGCTGTGCAGGCGGCGGCTTCTGAGGGTGTATTCAGACCTTCTGATGTTCGTATTAAACTGACTACTTAGTTTCTGACTAAAACTACCAAGTTTCTTAGGCCCAGAGTTCGCACTATGCCTAGAAAAGACGACCAAAGCGCATTCTCAAGCTCCCATGCCACAGAAACAAATGCTTAGAATGGCTGAAGACCTTATTACTTTAATTAGGGGAAGCCAGTCTTCCCCCACTAAAAGACAAAGAATTGATTTTCCTTCTGATTCTACCGACCATGAGTCCGATGACTCTGATCCCTCTGATTACCAGGATATACCCTTATCTCTACCCATGAGGATTCAGATGCGGAGGATTCCATTTCCTCTGCCTCCCCCCCAGAGGAATTTTCTTTTGGTGAAACCTTGCATACCTTAAGAGGGCATTTCCGCTGGGAATGCCAGGACTCCCCACAGTCCAAAAAGAGACTCAGAAAATTTTTAGACTTGCCTCAGCACAGGTCTCTAGCTATACCCCCAGTCCTGGGTATTGTAGATAATGTCTTCATGGAATCCAGTCGTACTTTACCACCAGCTCCCAGAAAGCCTGACAGGTACTACAGAGTACCTGACTCACAAATTTCTCCTTAAAAATCCCACTCCAGATCCAGAGATCATTTCCCAGGGACCTAAAGGTATTAAGGCTACTACAGCCAAAATCCCTACCCTATTGGACAGGGATTCTAGAGCTTTAGACAGATTGGGTAAGAAGGTATATACCTCTGCAATTCTTGCCATCAGGGCTTTAAATTGCCAGTTTCACATGTTGAAGTACCAGCAGCATGTTATGGAAGTAATTAAGCAAAAATCTTCTTGATTCCTGATTGTACAGAAAATAAAGATTTACAAGAGTTAATGCATTCTGCAAACCAAGTTAGTAAACATACTTTACAGTGTGGTTTTGATGCCTTAGAAGCATCTTGCAAGGCTGCTGTCACTAGATCTGTACTGAGAAGGCATGCTTGGCTGAAGGAACAAATCTTACCAGACCATGTCAAAGCAAAATTACTAGATGCTCCATTAAACAAAGAATGTTTGTTTGACACAAAAGCAGAAGCTGTTCTTGGAGGAAAAAGCTAAATCTATGTGAACTGTTAAAGATTTCTTACAGGTACAGCCACCTAGATTCAGTAGGCATTGGCCTTCTAAAAACTGGTCCTTTCCAGCCCCTCCCAGACCAAACCCAGGGGCAACAGACCACAAAGACTACAGTCTCAGGGTATGCAGCAATCTAAACAATGGAGTGCTCCCACCTCAAAAACAGAGAGTGGTAAGCCACCCCCTTATGGAAAAAGTTCACAATGACTTGTCTGTCATTCTTCCCAGCCTTGCCCAAGTACTTGCACCCCTAGGAGGAAAACTCGCCCTGCATGCAAAAAACTGGATGTACATTACCCAGGACCGATGGGTCCTAAACATTGTATCCCATGGATACAGATTCTACTTCCACTCACTGCCAACCCCAAGTGGGTTGCCAGACCTTCCTCCAAACCAGTGGGCAGAGGCTCAAAAGCAAGTACTTTCTCTTCTCAATATCAGGGCTAGTCAATCTGTTCCAGTAGAGCAAAGGGGACAGGGTTTCTACTCCAGACTGTTCCTGGTGCCCAGAAAAGAGAACTCTTGGCACCTTATCCTGGATCTGTCCATTCTAAACACCTTCCTGGTGGTCCCAAAATTCAAAATGCTTACACTACAACAGCTGCTTCCTATGCTAGCCAAGGACTCCTGGCTAGTCACCCTAGACTTAAAAGAAGCTTATCTGCACATCCCCATAAGGGAAACTTGCAGGAAATATCTACATTTCAGGGTAGGCTCTGTGCACTCTCAGTTCTCTGCACTTCCCCTTGGCTTATCTACTGCACCCAGGTTATTCACAAAGTGCCTGGCTCCAGCCATTACATACTGCAGGCAGAGAAATATTCACATTTACCCATACTTGGACAATTACCTGATTCAGGCGAACAGTCAGGAATTGCTACTTCAGCACCTGGCATTTGTAAAGAGACTCCTAACTTCTCTGGGGTATACCCATTGAAAAGAAATCACATCTGATGCCCAGCCAAAATATTGTATTCCTGGGAGCAAGCTTGAACACAACTTCCCAGATGGCATTCTTCATTCCAGAAAAGCAGATTTATTTGACAGATTACTTCAAACTAATGGCCACCAGAACCCAGCTATCTGCAAGAAAAATACTGCAAGCCCTAGGGTTCATGGCCTCGTGCATTCTACTAATTCCATATGCAAGACTGCATATGAGGAAACTTCAATAGCACTTAAAAGTCTCTGGTGTCAACATTCTCAGGACCTGGAAACACTGATTCCTATCATTCCTTGTCTAAGGACAGAGTTCCTTTGGTGGGCAGAGGCTTCCTACCACCACAAGGGACTCCCTTTTACTCAACTCCTTGCCGCCCAAACCCTGACAACAGACGCATCAGACTATGCATGGGGGCTCACATGGCAGGCAAATGGAGCCCAGGACAAATTCACCTGCATGTCATTCAGAAAGAAATGTTAGCTGTACAGAATGCTCTGACAGCCTTCAAATACCTTATCCTTCCAGGACAACTCTTGATAAAGACAGACACCACAGTTATGTGGTACATAAACAAGCAGGGGGAAATTCATTCTTACCCACTCTGCAGGTTAGCCATGGCCCTGTGGAACACAGCCTTGAGCAACCAAGTGCACCTGCAAGCTCAATTCCTGCCAGGCAAACAAAAATTCACTGGCAGATGACTTAAGCAGAAATCTACTGGAACCCAACTCATTTAAACTTCTAATCCACAGGTGGGGGACACCAGAGGTGGACCTCTTTGCTTCCCCCCAAAACCATCAGTTGAGCAAATTTTGAACAAGAAATCCCCACAGCCAGGCATGGAAAGTGGATGCCCTATCCTTTACATGGGTAAAACCTCTCAATCTATGCCTTTCCCCCTCCTCTCAGAAGTACTACTAAAGAGCAAACAGGACAGTCCAAGGACAATCCATATTGCACCAGACTGGCCATGCCAGCACTGGTACCCACTCCTACGCAGTCTGACAACAGTGCCACCCTGGCAACTACATCAGACACCTCCCTGTTGTCCCAGCAGGAGGGACAGATTTTGCACTCTGCTGCAAACCCTGAACCTTGCAGCCTGGCTTATTCCCTGAATACACCAGCAACCCTCAGCAAACAGGTGCTGAATGTCATTCTTAAGGCCAGGAGGCCTAGTACTGGGAAATCCTATTCAGAAAAGTGGAAAAGATACTGTTCCTGGAGCCAGTCTCAAGGAAAGGACACAGCCGTGCCCACCTTACCTCAAATCCTAGATTACCTAGCAGAGCTGCTCCACAAAGGCCTATCCTTCTCATCAATTAAGATTTGTGCCTCTGCCATCTCAGCTCATTACAATACTGAGCTACCCCTCTTCTCTCACCCTCTGATCAAACAGTTCCAGAGAGGAGCTAACAATTTAAGATCCCCAAGGAGCGCTCCCACTCCTGCCTGGGACCTTAACTTTGTACTAGAGAAGCTCACGTTTTCCCCTTTTGAGCCTGCTGCTACAGCAGAGTTAAAATACCTCTCTTTGGAAAACAGCCTTACTTCTAGCCATTACTTCAGCAAGAAGAGTGTTTGAGTTACAGGCACTAATGGCTGTGAAACCCTTCATTATTTTCCATGCTGACAGGGTTTCCCTCAGGACTAACCCATCATTTATGTCCAAGGTGGTATCCAGTGTGGCTTTAAACCAATCCATCCATTTACCAACTTTTTTCCTTAATCCTCAGAATAAGGGGGAAAGGATCCTGCACTCCTTGGACGTGCACAGACAGCTCAGGTTCTACCTTGACAGGACTAAGCCTTTCAGAAAATTTGTCCAATTGCTAGTCAGCTTTGCTACAGGGGCAGAGGGCAAGGCCATTTCAAAGCAAACCATTTCCGAATAGATAGCACACTGCATCCATTTCTGCTACAAGCACCATGGAAAACCTACTCCACATGGGATCAGAACCCATTCTGCTAGGGCTACCTCAACCTCTACAGCATTTCTCAGGCGAGTCCCTAACATGGACATCCTAGAAGCTGCATATGAACAACAAGAACCAGCAAAAATGAAATGAAACAACAGCAAAATCCACAGCTTGCAAACAAATTTATTCTCTCACTCTCTGACGTCTCGGCCTTAGCCTTCAAGGAGTATAAACCTTACAATTAACAGGACTACATTTATACTACTACACAGAAACAATTATATAATAAAACAATTAGTGTAAATTAATTAAATTCATTAAATCAGTGCTTTCCAATTAAAATCTTCATTGAGGCCACAAGGCTGCAGTGTGTTTAAATTTCAAAATATATACAGCTTCTTTATATAATAAAGTATGCTTAATGTTAACCTTAGCATAACAAGAATGGTATATTTGCTCTAAAATAGTACCTTGTAGCCCTTCATTTTTACTTTGGTGGAAATTCTTAAAATGCATAGCCACAGAACTTTCCTCTTTAATATTAGTGATGTCTCTGGCATGTTCTAAAAGTCTAACCTTAAATGCCCTTTTGGTCTCTCCAATATAAAATTTTTCACAAGGGCATTTAAGTGCATATATCACCCCTTCAGAATTACAATTGAAAACATTACATGTATTAAAACACACATTATTATTATAAGAAAAATGAGGCACTACAAAGCTGCAGGCTTTGCATTTGCCACATCTAAAAGTACCCTTCATAGATAAACTATGCTGCATATTAACTACAGGCATAGTAAACTTGCTTCTTACTAAAAAATCTTTAATATTTTTTCCTCTTTTATAGGAAAATTTTAGATGTACATTCAACCATGGAGAGACACTGCTTAATAAACTAAAATATTTCCAAAAATAATTGACCATTTTGACCAATTCATCACTAAAACAGCCAAAGGTTGTAACAAAATACATAGTATCCTTCTGTCTATTATTTATATCATTTACCTGTAACAAATCTCTATTATAAACATTATTAATGGCCTTTTTATACCCATGTCCAAAAAAACGTTTATAACTATTTTTTATTATGTCTTCGCTATAACCCCTATATTGAAACATTTTCATTAATAGACTCAATTCCTTATTAAATATACTCTCCTTATTACATAATCTGGAGATTCTTAACATCTCACCATATGGTAAACCTTCTATTGTATGGGGAGGGTGACAACTCGTGCCATGTACATATTGTATACCTCCTTCAAACTTCCTATTAACTGATGTAACTAATTCTTTACCATTCACAATATTTAACACAATATCAAGAAAAGAAATAGAAACACCTTTTTTGAACCCATCTAATTTCAATGAAAATCTACTGTCATGTAAATCTAAAATAAATTGATCTACCAATGCTTCACCACCTTCCAACAAAAAAATTAAATCATCCACAAACCTATAATACTTAATAACATATTTATGAAAAAAGAAATTCCTATATAAAAATTCAGACTCAAACAGGCCCATAGCAAGATTAGCATACATGGGGGCAAAAGTTGCCCCCATGGCAGTCCCCTGTTTTTGTCGATACAAACAATCATAAAATTCAAAAAAGTTATTAGTTAAAGAAAAATGAATGAGTTCAACAGTATACTCAGTAACCGGATAGTCACCTAGAAAAAATCTAATAGCCTCTATACCAAAAGAATGGTTAATATTGGTATAGAGACTTTTAACATCAAGTGTAACCCAATACATACATCTATTCCATTTAACATCCCTTATCTTGTCCAAAAAATCAAAGACATCAGAGATGTAAGAAGGCAAAGTCTTGACTTTAGTCAATAGAAAATTATGTAAAAAGACACCTAGATTATGTAAAAAATAGTTAACACCCAGAAACAATAGGTCTCCCTGGTGGAGCTCTCAGATCTTTATTTATTTTAGGAAGACAATAGAAGGATGCCATTTGGCAGCCTTCAGTTTTAAATTTATTCTTTACATCTGATGCTGAAAAATATCCCAACCTTTGTCCTTTATCTAATAATTCCTTATATTCATCTAAAGCAGCATTGTATAAATTCCATTCCACCTTTTCATAAACAGTGGTATCATTGAGATGATCCATACACATTTTATAATATTGGGAACAATGCATAACAACCAACTTGTTACCCTTATCAGATGGTTTAAAGATAATTTCTCTATTCTTACTCAATGCTCCTAGAGCTTTCCATTCTTTAAAACCTAGATTGTAATGTATATTACCTCTATTTTTCATATATTCACTGAAACCAGATTCAATGGAAAAGTTTAGCATGTTCACAAAATGCACAACATCATTATTTAAAACTGGAGGTATAAAGCCACTTATTGTTTGAACACAATCAGTATCAAATCTATAATATGCATCAGGAAATATATCTGATGTACAAGAATGAAAACTTTCTAAAGAGGAATCTAAACTGTCTTAAGAGGATGAAGACTGTAAGCGGTTGTGTATACTACTAAAAAAACTTTTTAAATGTAGCTTTCTACCAAATCTATATACATCACTTTTCATTTCATGTACACGAGAAATTACAGTGGGAATAAATTTCAATCCACGATTAAGAACCGACACTTCAATATCAGAAAAAGAATGTCCAGACAAATTTACAATATAGTCATTTGTAGAAGGTAACAAACTGTCACCATTTACCTCTTTTATGACCCCCCTGAAATGCTTGTTCTCTTGTTGAGGGACCATACATTTCGCATTGACGTTTCTTTCCTTGTTTGACCCCTGTTAAAATTATTGGTCTCTCCACGAAAAGTTTGATGGAATCTTTCAGGTTGTTGTGGCACTGGCATCACCGGAAAGTGTCTGTCAGTGTTTTCACCTTCTTCGTATGAAGTATAGCCACCTTCCGACGCTGAAAATGATGAGTTATAATGACCATCATTCCTAGAATCTGTATGAAACTGAACACGCTTACGTGGCTTGTTCCGATTAGCTCTCGACAGGAAAGCTTTGTTGTTCTCATAGTCCTGTATATCTGAGTAATTTCCCCCTCTTTCTTTCAACTAGTAGTGTTTCATAATCTTTTAATTTCCCATTCATAGTGCTAAGGAAATCATCCATGGTAGAAGCAGGAGTACAAGATGACAAATTATCACACAATTTCTTTATCTCTATACCCAGTTCCTTTTGTTTAATTCTATCACGCACAATTAGTATGTGTATCCATTCAGAAACACATTTATGAGCTGCTGCAACCCAGCGCTTCTGGAAAGCAGTATCAGTCTCATTAGATAGGTCAGATGGAGTAGTGGGATCTTTATAGACTCTGAGCCCCCTCGGTGTTATGTCTATATCAATATACTTCTGTAGACCACAAATATTAAAAAATGTAGCAGTCTCTTTGCACATGTTTTTTTCAAGTTCATCAAATAGAGACTTAGTTTCAGTACTGATAGAGGTCGGCAGCTTCCGACAGAGGGCAAGGCCATTTCAAAGCAAACCATTTCCAAATAGATACCACACTGCATCCATTTCTGCTACAAGCACCATGGAAAACCTACTCCACATGTGATCAGAACCCATTCTGCTAGGGCTACCTCAACCTCTACAGCATTTCTCAGGCGAGTCCCTAACATGGACATCCTAGAAGCTGCAACCTGGAGTTCTGTACTCCCCTTCACCAAGCATTACCACTTACCTGTCTTTTCTAAATCCAGAGATGGATTTGCCACAGCAGTCTTACAAGGCCTGCTAGCCAGCACTAATACTTCTTGACTCCCTCCACCCTTCCTCAGCTTTGGGAATCAACCGAAGTGTGATGACTGCAACAGTGAAACACAAAGAACATAGTACAGTTGTGTACACTTACCATAAATGTAGATGTTGGAGTGTATTCACTGTTGCAGTCCTGGTTACCCTCCCTCCAGCCCCCTGACGTCTCTGTGCTTTCTACCTTTCCTCTTTTTGGCCATATCTTATGGCTATGGTATTTAATTTTTACTGGAGGTGTTCCACACCATGTAATTGCTTCCTGTTTTGGGGGCTCCTGACATCTGGGGCAAGAAAAACTGACGTAATGGCGTTGGCTGCATGTTTTGTATCCCTGACGTCATGGAAGAGGCGACAGCATCCGACGCAGAAATCCCAAGACTCTGGTATTCAGGACTACTGAGGGCTACCTGCAGGCAGATAACCCAAGTGTGATGACCGCAACAGTGAATACACTCAAACATCTACATTTATGGTAAGTGTACTCAACTGTACTATTTGTAGTTAATAGGGCCTAGCACTCTGCACATTGGGTTAGAGGGCACATCTCAGCAGAAGGCATAAATAAGGGTTTTCTGTTTGCCACAGCAGAAGATTTGACTTTAACCCAAGTCGATAGTGACCTCTCATTTGACACCCACGTTGCCAAAGTGGTTAGAAAGACTTTCTACCTTGCCCACCTTATCATGAAGGGATTCACATCCAGATCAAAGGAGGTCATTGTACCCCTATACTCCTCCCTTATCAGGCCCATGATCGAGTACAATGCCCCATTTGGTATGCACCTCACCCGGCACTTGCAACAGCTAGAGAGACCCCAAAAGTACCTCACCAAGAGGATCAAGGGTCTCCAACATATGTCATATGCTGCCAGACTAAAGAAACTCCAGCTCTATTCAGTAGCATACCGCCTGCTCAGAGGTGATCTGTGCCTGACGTACAAGGCCATGTCCAATCAGGAATTGATGGACATGCTCCACCTCAAAAAATCCAAATCCATCAGAACCATGAGAGCTAAAGATTTAAACCTCAGCACAAATATGAATAGGACATGCTGGAGAGACAGATTCATAACTCAGAGGCTTCCCATACTCTGGAACAGAATCCCAGTTCATGTTAGGCAGAGCCCCTCACTGACTCTCTTCAAGAGAAATCTTGACGAGTGGATGGGAGATCGTAGGTTTACCCCAGGGGTCATCTCTGTGTCACTGCTAGACAGAGGCACAGTAAACTAATTCTATTATGTAAGGGGGTCTTCACTGTGTCACCACTAGACAGAGGCACAGTATTCTAAATCTATTCTGTACACTTTTGTACCATTACATGGGGTGGTGAAAGCCACATCACTATGGCTAGGCTTATAAATGCCCCAGGGCAGATAGCCTAGTACTAAACTATGAAACTTCTTTATCTTCGACTCTGCAGCCCAAAGGAGCTGAAAGACTGACAGAGCTCTACACATTCAGATACAGATAAAGACAAGAATAGGAATAAGGAGAAAAGAAAAAGACCAGCTGATGCTCCAGCAGTGGCTACAGAGCCCGAGATCCCTAAGTTATTGACATAATTTCCTACCCATCCAACAACTTAAGCTCTTATAGCCCAAGACTGTTAAACCCTGGGCCGATGTCCACTGTTGATGTTCTTCGTGTTTCACTGTTGCAGTCATTACATTTGGGTAATCTGCTGGCAGGTTGCCCTCAGTTGGCCTGAATTCCAAAGTCTTGGGTCCTGCATCAGTTACGGTCTCTTCTTCCATGATGTCAGGTCGTCAGGGGTATAAAACATGCAGCCGACACCATTTTCTTTAGTCTTTCTTAACAAGCGGTGCCCGAAGCAGAAGCATTTCGCAAGTGCTGGTCGGCCGACTACTGAAATATTCGAGTTTGAGTTTCAAAACCGAAGTCTTCACTAAAGCTAAGTACCCCATTGGGGAAACTTTTTCTTGCTTTTTACCAATGTCAGAAAAAGTTAATTGTATTACTTGTGGGAAGCAAATAATAAGGATTTCCATTTATGCTGTATTCCTTGCCTAGGCCCTGATCAAAATGTGCCTGGCTGTCGGTTTTGTGCTAGATTTAACCAGCGCACTATTAAGCGTCTGTATATTTTTGCATCAAAGTATTTTGGAAACCGATTTAACTACCCAGAAATGTCGTCTGATAGCAATCCGACTACCGGAGTATATAAAAAACACAAAGAAAAGGACAGAGAAAGGCCGTTGAGATCCAAAACAGACGACGAAGCTTCTTCTAAGCCAGTCGCCGGTACTCAGTGAGGTGCTTTCTCAGCCCCCGATACCCGCTACCTTCAAGTCGCAGGCCTCTTCCAACACCCATGTGGAGTCCGGCATGCCGCAAGGTACTGGGCCGACTGATGTATCTCCCTCGGATGGGTCTGGAGCCGATGAGCAGGCACCGGCTTCTGAGGGTGTATTCAGACCTCAACATTTGTATATCAAACCGACAACAGCTGCAAAACCAAAGACGAAAGCAACTTCTAAAACTAAAAAAATGACACGAGCCATGTGCGCAGGCCTCTATGCCTAAAAAACAGATCAGAATGGCTGAAGACCTTATTACCTTGATCAGGGGTACCCATCCCCCTCCAGATAAGAGGCCTAGGCAAGAGACTGACTATGAATCTTCAGATCAGGTTTCTATTTCTTCTGATTCCTCTTCTGATCAGAGATCATCTGTACCTCCCTATGAGGATTCTGATGCTGAGGAGTGTATTCCATCTGCATCTCCTCCTGAGGATTATTCATTTGGAGAAACCTTGCATACTTTGAGGGAGCATTTTCACTGGGAGAGTCAAGACTTCTCAGAATCAAAAAAGAGGCTCTGGGATTTCCTTCTTTTCCCTCAGCACAGGCCTTTAGCCATTCCCCCTGTCCTAGACATTGTGGATGATGTGTTTTCAGAGTCAAGCTTGACCCCTGACTCCTTACCGCCGGCTCCCAGTAAGCCTGACAGATATTACAGGGTCCTTGACTCACATAAATTTGTATTTAGAAACCCTGCTGCTGATCCTGAAACTATTTCACAGGGTCCAAAGGGAGTTAACGTCTCGACAGCTCCCTCTGACAGAGATTCAAGGGCACTGGACAGATGGGGGGAAAAAAGGTTTATACATCTGCAACCTTGGCAATCAGGGCCTTAAACTGTCAATTTCACATGCTTAAGTACCAACAACATGTTATGGGATTGCTGAAACAGAAAATGATGTTGATTTCAGAATGTGCAGAAAATAAAGAAGTGCAGGAATTATTGCATGCAGCGGTGGTGGTGCTGTGGTAGCGTTGTCACCTCACAGTAAGACGCTGTCCGGTTCGACTCTCAGCTAGAGCGTCTTCTGCTTGGAGACATGCATGAATGGGCATACCTTCATTGAAGGTTGTGCGTCAGGGCTGGCAACTCGGCACGTAAAAATCAACTGTCAATCATTAGCGGACCGGAGTTCCGCTGTGGCGACCCCTAACCGGGAAAAGCCGAAAGACACACAACAACAACATTGCATGCAGCTGAACAAGTAGGAAAGCATACTTTGCAATGTGGTTTTGATTCCTTGGAGGCCTCCTGCAGGGCTGCAGTTACTGGATCTGTGATTAGGAGGCATGTCTGGTTAAAGGAACAAAATTTGCCTGATCATGTTAAAGCTAAACTGCTAGATGCACCTTTACAGCATGATTCTCTGTTTGGTATTAAGGCAGAAGAGGTTTTAAAGAAAATGGAAGACAAAGCTAAGTCTATGCAAACTGTTAGACTTCTTACAAGTGCAGCCACCAAGATCCAGTAGACACTGGCCTACAAAGAATTGGTCCTTTCCTGTGTCAGACAGAACTCAAAGGGGCAAATCCAGATGCCCTAAGGGTTCCAGATACCAGGCGCAAGATTCATACAGGTCAAAGCAATGGGGTGCTTCCACCTCCAAATCTGGAGGAGATGCAGCGCAACCCTACAGAAAACAATCCCAATGACTTCCCTCTGCCTACACCAAGCACTTATCTTTTGGCAGCACCCATAGGGGGAAAATTAGCTAAAAATTGGCAGTTAATAACCCAGGACAAGTGGGTACTAAACATCCTATCACAGGGATGCAGATTCCATTTCCACACTCTGCCATTGACAAATGGTTGGCCAGATCTGCCAAACAAAATCAATGGGCAGAGGCACAGAAACATGTTACGTCCCTCATGGATATGTGGGCCATTCAGATAGTACCAGAACCGGAAAAAGGTCACAGTTTTTACTCTGCTGTTCTTGGTACCCAGAAAGGACGAGGCCTGGCGGCCAATACTGGATTTATCAATTTTGAACACATACCTGGACATTCTAAAATTCAAAATGCTGACTTTACAGCAGCTTCTGCCCATGCTTGGCAAGAATGCTTGGCTGATGACTTTAGATGTAAAAGAGGCATACTGAAGATACCTTAGATTCAAGGCTGGCTTAATGCATTACCAATTCTCTGCACTGCCCTTTGGGTTATCTACTGCGCCCAGGGTCCTTACAAAGTGCCTGGCTCCAGTAATTGCATTTTGCAAAGAAGTATACAAATATATCCTTACTTAGATGACTGTCTCATTCAAACAGAGAACAAGGACACTCTTCTTCGACACCTGGCGTTTGTGAAAAGGCTTCTAACATGCCTAGGGTACACAATAAACGAAAAGAAATCACATCCTGTACCCTCTCAAAAGATAACATTCCTGGGTGCAAGCTTGAATACAACTGCCCAGATGGCTTACCTCACGTCAGACAAGCAAGGCAACTGACTACTTACTTCAAACTGATGGCAACAAAAACCCAGTCTTCTGCAAGACAAATTCTGCAGGCTCTGGGCTTCATGGCATCCTGCATCCTACTAATTCCATATGCAAGACTGCATATGAGGAAACTTTAGTGGTACCTAAAAAGTTTATGGAGTCAACATTCTCACAGTCTGGAAACAGTGATTCCTCTCATTCCCTGCCTGCAACAGGAGATGTTCTTCATTCCACATTGCTGCAGTCCTAACTATTGGGGGGTAGTCCGCTGTCCAGTCGGCCCGAATACCAAAGTATATGGCTGACGTCGGTCAGGGCGCATTAGACTGACGTCAGTACGTCAGGGTACTAATGCGCATGACCGACGTCATATCCTCAGTCTTTTTTGCCGCATGGTCCGATGCAGAAGCAGTTTTGCGAGTGCAGGTTGGCGTTCTGAAATTTTCTGAAGTCGGAGTTTCAGACCGAATCAAAGTTGGCTAAGTACCCGTTGGGAACATTTTGGTTTTTTCTTGCCTCAGTATTTAACCGGATGTCAGAAAAAGTGAATAACTGTATTTCTTGTGGGAAACAGATACCTCATAGGGATTACCATACCTTGTGTATACCTTGTTTAGGGCCTGAGCACGACGTTGTTGGATGCCGCTCTTGTGCTAGATTTAACAAACGCACTATTAAGAGAAGGTTAGACTGTGCCAGGTTAGTGTTTGGGAAGCGTTGTAATTATAAAATGCCGTCGGATGCTCCGACGCCCGCTTCGTCCAAAAAGCGCAAGGACAAAACAGCGGCCTAGGGTTGATGAACCGCAGTCCCGGACGCCGGTTCTTTAGAAGGCTCAGTGGAGCCAGAGGTTTTGCCAGGAGTTTCTTTGGAGTCTCAGGCAGAGACTTTACTGTTGCAGGATGTGCCTTCTCAGGAGGTAGGCCAGGCTGAGGGGGCTTCTCAGGTAACTGTTCTTCCCTCTCTTCCCAAGGTAGTTAGAGCCTCTCCTTCTGTTTCCAAAACTTCTTTGAGAGGTAGGCCAAGTTTAGCTTCAGTGGGGGCTTCTCCTAGCACTTCAGGTTCTGTGCCTAAGAAACATATGCTTAAAATGGCAGAAGATTTGATTACTCTGATTAGAGGTTCTATGCCCCCTCCTGATAAGAGACCTAGGGTGGAACCTGAGTTTGAGAGTTTTGAACAGTGTTCAGAGGCTTCTGAGTCTTCTGCGGAAGACTTGCAGGAGTATCCTCCTTATTCTGATTCTGATGTGGATGATTCCACTCCTACAGCTTCTCCTCCTGAGGATTTCTCATTTTCAGAGACTCTGCATTCCATGAGGGAGCACTTTAAATGGGAAGGCCAAGATTACTCTGATTCCAGGAAAAGGCTTAGGGAATTCTTGTTTTACCCCAGCATAGGCCCTTAGCTATACCTCCTGTGTTGAATGTGGTGGAAGATGTTTTGCAGAGGCTTCCCTGAACCCTGATTCTTTGCCTCCTGCTCCTGTTAAACCTGATAGGTACTATAGGGTGCCTGAAGCTCATAAGTATCTTTTAAGAGTCCTAGGGCAGACCCGAAACTGTTTCTCAGGGACCTAAAGGTGTTAAGGCCTCTGTTGTTAAAACCCTGTTCCCACTGATAGAGGCAAGGGCTTTGGATAGATGGGGAAAGAAAGTGTATACTTCTTCCACTTTAGCCATGAGGGCGTTGAATTGTCAGTTTCACATGCTAAAATATCAAAATTATCTCCTTTCACAATTGAAATCTAAGGTGGATGCTTTGGCGGAAGGTATTGAGTGTAAAGAGTTGCTGGATTTAGTTCATGTGTCTGAACAAGTGGGTAAGCATTCTTTGAAATGTGGTTTTGATGCTGTACAGGCCTCCTCGAGGGTGGCTGCCACTAGTTCTGTTCTTCGCAGGCATGCCTGGTTGAGGGATCAGAATTTAGCTGAGCATGTTAAGACAAGGATTTTGGATGCTCCTTTACAGTCTGATGTGTTGTTTGGTTCGCCTGTGGAAGCAGTTTTAAAGAAAATGGAGGACAAAGCTAAGTCTATGCAAACTGTTAAAGATTTTTTGCAGGTGCAGCCACCAAAGTTTAGTAGAAATTGGCCTACTAAGGGATGGACATATCCTGCTTATGATTCCCAGTCTAGGGGTAGGTCTAGACGTGGTAGGGGCAGAGCTCAAGGTTCTTTTAGGCCTAGAACAGGGAGTTCACCTGCTCAGACTTCTGGTGAGGGCAGGGTCAGTCCTTTCGTAAACAGACCCAATGACCTGCCTTTTCAGCTGCCAGTAGATTCTCGTCTGGCAGCTCCTTTGGGAGGAAGAGTGTCTCTTTTCAAAGAAAATTGGGATTTAATTACTCAAGACAGATGGGTGTTGGATATCATTCACCACGGTTACAGGTTTTATTTCCATACATTGCCCCCTTTCAAAGGCATGCCAGACGTTCCTCCTCCACAAAGGAAAGAGGCTCACGAGCAAATTTCTCTGTTACTCCAAATAGGGGCCATTCAGCCAGTCCCTGTATCAGAAAGGGGCCTAGGATTTTATTCTCGCCTGTTCCTAGTACCAAAGAAGGGGAACACGTGGAGACCAATTTTGGATTTATCTATCCTCAACACTTATCTGGACATTCCCAAGTTCAAGATGTTGACGTTACAACAGCTTTTACCTCTGCTGGGCAAAGATCACTGGATGGTAACTTTAGATCTCAAGGAAGCTTACCTTCATGTGCCTATAAGACTAAGTTGCAGGAAGTATCTGCGTTTCGAGCTGGAAATTCTCATTATCAGTTCTCTGCATTGCCCTTTGGCTTATCTACTGCGCCCAGAGTATTCACAAAGGTTCTGGCTCCAGTGATAGCTTACTTCAGGCTAAAAGGAATTCAGATCTATCCTTACTTGGACGACTGCCTGATTCTGGCTCAAGAAAAGGAAGACCTTCTACAGCATCTGGAATATGTTATAGCAGTGCTAAGATGCCTAGGGTATTCTGTGAACGAAATAAAGTCCAGTCTAGTACCCTCTCAAGACATGTGCTTTCTGGGTGTGAGACTGAATACAGCAGCCCAGATGGCCTTTTTAACCCCGGACAAACAAAAGAGTCTATCACTTTACTTCCATCAACTATCTCATCAGTCCGTGCTGACTGCAAGGACAGTCCTTCAAGCATTAGGGTTCATGGCATCTTGTATTCTGGTGCTTCCCAATGCCAAACTGCATATGAGGAAGCTGCAATGGTATCTCAAAAATGTATGGACACAGCACTGCCAGGATTTGGACACTGTCATTCAAATAATACCTTGCCTTCAAAAGGAATTTTTGTGGTGGGCTCAGGAATGTCACCTAAACAAGGGACTCTCTGTGACCCAGCCAGAGGCTTAGTCAGATTTTAACGACAGATGCCTCAGACATTGCTTGGGGAGCTCATCTAAATGGAAAGTGGATACAAGACAAGTGGCCTGCCAGACTACAGCATCTACATATCAACATGAAGGAGATGTTAGCAGTCCAGTTTGCATTAATGGCTTTCAAGGAGTTACTTCTTCCAGGGCAGGTGTTGATTCTAACAGACAACACAACTGTCATGTGGTACATCAACAAACAAGAGGGAACACATTCTTATCCTCTATGCAGGCAAGCAATGATTTTATGGGAGACTGCGCTCAGCTTGCAACTAACTCTTCAGGCAAGGTTTCTGCCGAGCACAGAACTCCTTAGCAGATGTGTTAAGCAGACAAATCATGGATCCCCACGAGTGGAAACTGGATCTTCATGTATTTCAGACATTGACAGTGTCATGGGGAACTCCAGACATAGATCTGTTCGCTTCTCCACTAAACCACCAGCTGCCAAAGTTTTGCACAAAGGGGTTTCATCACACGGCTTGGAAAGTGGATGCTCTTTCTTTCAGTTGGAAAAATCTTCATGTGTATGCCTTTCCACCTCTGCCTCTTCTTCCAAAGGTGCTCTTAAAGGTCAGACAAGACAAGCCAAGGATGATTTTAATAGCTCCAGATTGGCCTCGGCAACACTGGTACCCACTACTAAGGAGTCTGGTAAGGAAGCCTCCATGGCCTTTACCTTTGATTCCACATCTGTTATCTCAGAAGGACGGTCATCTGCTCAATGTCAAGCTTCACTCTCTTCATCTAACAGCCTGGCATATTCTGTGTTGAAACACAGCAGGTCTCAACTTCCTCAACAAGTTTTAAATGTGATTATGGAAGCTAGAAGACCTAGTACAAGGAAAGTGTACGAGAAAAATGGAAGAGATTTTTATTTTGGAGTACAGCAAAGAATTTGGAGATTTCTGAGCCTAATTTGAGTGTGGCTCTTCAATATCTTACTGAGTTATTGGACAAAGGTTTGTCCTTCTCTTCCATTAAGATTCATGCTGCAGCAATTTCAGCTCACTATGATTGTGACCCACCATTGTTTTCGCATCCTTTGTTCAAGCAGTTTCTTAGAGGGGCAAAGAATATAAGACCCCCACGTAGAGCTGCTACTCCTGCTTGGGATCTCAATTTTGTGTTGGAAAAACTTACTCTACAACCTTTTGAGCCTGCGGCTACTGCTGAATTGAAATACTTGTCATGGAAGACTGCTTTTCTGTTGGCTATTACTTCTGCAAGAAGGGTGTCTGAGTTGCAGGCCCTTATGGCAGTAGAGCCCTTTTGATTTTCCATAAGGATAGGGTATCATTACGCACTAATCCTTCCTTTATGCCTAAAGTGGTTTCTAGTGTGGCTTTAAACCAAACTATTCATTTGCCTACTTTTTATGCAGACCCCCAAAATAAAGGGGAAAAGATTTTGCACACTTTAGATGTACACAGGCAATTGCGTTATTATTTAAGCAGGACTAAGGATTTTAGGCAGTCTCAGCAGTTGTTTGTTTCTTTTGCTTTGAGTTCAGAGGGCAAGCCTGTGTCAAAACAAACTATTTCTAGGTGGATTGGGTTTTGCATTGCATTTTGTTATTCCCATCATGGCAAGGAGATTCCAGCTGGGATTAGGCCTCATTCCACTAGGGCTACTGCCACTTCAACAGCATTTCTAAGGGGTGGCAACTAAGGATATTTTGGAGGCAGCTACTTGGAGTTCAGTGCATACTTTCTCTAAGCATTATCACCTTCCTCTCTACTCTAAGTCTAGGGCTGGTTTTGCCACAGCTATTTTGCAAGGCATGTTGTCAGCTCCTGCTTCTTTATGATTTGCCAGCCTCCCTTACCTCTGCTTTGGGATTCTACCCTATAGTTAGGACTGCAGCAATGTGGAATGAAGAACATAGTACAGTTTTGTACCTACCATAAATGTAGATGTTCGAGGATCCACATTGCTGCAGTCCAATTTACCCTCCCTCCTTCCCCTCTGTGTTTAGGGGTGGTTGTGTAGGTGAGGTTATATGCTGATAATTTTGTATATATTGTACATATTGTTGGTGCAGGTATATTGGGCCTTGTCTTTTTAGGGTCTTCTGACATCTGGGGCAAGAAAAGACTGAGGATATGACGTCGGTCATGCGCATTAGTACCCTGACGTACTGACGTCAGTCTAATGCGCCCTGACCGACGTCAGCCATATACTTTGGTATTCGGGCCGACTGGACAGCGGACTACCCCCCAATAGTTAGGACTGCAGCAATGTGGATCCTCGAACATCTACATTTATGGTAGGTACAAAACTGTACTTTTCTATGGTGGGCAAAGGCATATCGCCAAAACATGGGACGGCCCTTCACTCTACCCCCTGCCAGCCAAACCTTAACAGACGCATCAGATTATGCCTGGGGGGCCCACATGGCAGGAAGATGCATTCAGGGCATATGGACATCAAAACACATGCATCTACATATCAACCGGAAAGAGATGCTAGCTGTTCAAAATGCCCTAACAGCCTTCAAGGACTTACTTCATCCAGGACAACTACTGATAAAGATGGACAACACCACAGTCATGTGGTATATAAACAAACAAGGGGGCACATACTCATACCCCCTTTGCAGATTAGCCATGGCACTGTGGGTCACAGTTTTGACCTATTAAATACATCTTCAAGCTCAATTCCTGGCAGGAAAACAAAACACTCTGGCAGATGATTTAAGCAGAAACCTTATGGATCCTCACAACTGGAAACTAAATCCGCAAGTCTTCAGCATGATAACAGAGAAATGGGGGAGCCCATACATAGATCAGTTTGCCTCTCCTCAAAATTATCAATTGAAAAGATTCTGTACAAGGACTTATCACAGACAAACATGGAAAGTGGACGCCCTATCCTTCAGTTGGAAAAACCTATCAGTTTATGCCTTTCCTCCTCTACCTCTTCTCCCAAAGGTCCTCCTAAAAGTCAGACAAGAGAAACCAAAGAGGATACTAATTGCCCTGGACTGGCCCCGCCAACACACTTACCCTATCCTAAGGAACTTGTCTCAATACCCAGTTTGGACCTTGCATCAAAGACCACAACTACTGTCCCAGCAAAACAATCAGATCCTGCACAATCAACTACAGACCCCGAACCTAGCAGCATGGCTGATCACGTAGTCATACAAACAACACCTCTCAGTAAAGTTGTGATGGATGACATTGTGGAAGCCAGAAGGCCTAGTACTAGAAAATCTTAATGCTGACAAATGGAAGAGATTCTGTGCTTGGAATCAAGCCCAAGGAACCGATACAGCAGAACCAAATATTCCTCAAATATTGCAATACTTAACTGAGATGCTTGACAAAGGCCTGTCTTTCTCATCTATTAAAATCCATGCCTCTGTCATTTCGGCTCATTATCATAGAGCCACCAATCTTTTCTCATCCTTTACTAAAGCAGTATCTTAGAGGAGCCAAAAATTTAAGGCCCCCTAGAAGATCACCATTGCCTGCATGGGACCTCAATTATGTATTGGAAAAGCACACCCTGCCTCCATTTGAACCAGCTGCTACTGCTGATGTAAAGTTCTTATGATGGAAAACCGCTCTGATACTAGCAATTACTTCAGCAAGAAGAGTTTCAGCGCTATAGGCCCTCATGGCTGTTGAACCTTTTATCATATTTTACCCAGACAGGGTGTGTCTGAGGACAAATCCTACTTTTATGCCCAAGGTGGTTTCCAGTGTGGCTCTTAAACAATTCATCTGCCAACCTTTTATCCAAATCCGCAAAACAAGTGGGGAGAGAATTCTGCGTTCCTTGGACGTACACAGACAGCTAAGATTCTACTTGAGCAGGACAAAAGCTCTAAGAAAAACTGAGTAATTACTAGTGGCATATGCTGCAGGATCAGAAGACAAGGCTATTTCAAAGCAGACAAATTTCAAAGTGGATAAGCCACTGCATCCGTTTCTGCTATTTACACCATGGTAAACCTGTGCCCAAGGGCATTAGGTCTCATTCCACCAGAGCTGCAGCCTTTCTCAGGGGAGTACCAACCAAAGACATTCTAGAGGCTGCTACTTGGAGTTCTGTTCATACCTTTACAAAGCATTATCATTTGCCTCTCTGCTGTAAATCCAGGGCAGGCTTTGCCACTGCAGTTCTGCAGGGTCTTATAGCCGCTCCTAATGGTGTTTTATCCTGCCTCCCAACCATAGCTTTGGGATTCTACCCATATGTAACGACTGCAGCGGTGAAACACGAAGAACATAGTACAGTTGTGTACACTAACCATAAATGTAGATGTTCGAGTGTATTCACTGTTGCAGTCTAGGTTACCCTCCCGCCATCCCCCTATCATTCTGGAGTTTATCTTTCTTTCTCTATCTTCTACAACCTATGTGGTGTATTTGCTTGTAGATGAAGGTAAAGTTTATATTGATGCATCTATATATATATTTTTGCTACCTTTTTGGGGGCTCCTGACATCGGGAGCTAGAAAAACTAAAGAAAATGGCGTCTGCTGCATGTTTTACACCCCTGACGACCAGACATCATGGAAGAAGAGACCGCAACCGACACTGGACCCAATACTTTGGAATTCAGGCCGACTGAGGGCAACCTTCCAGCAGATTACCCAAATGTAGTGACTGCAACAGTGAATACACTCTAACATGTATATTTATGGTAAGTGTACACAACTGTACTTTCCTGATTATTCTCTAAAAAAAGGTGCTGTCTCCAGGACTGTGATCCTCTGAAAGGGAGATCCATAGTGGTGCAGGTTCCACGCCTTGTGTTGTAACTTCCTTTAGGTTGTTGAGGTCCTCTAGGATCAGGTGATTAGAACCTTTGTAAAGGCTCATGTAGAAATGGAAGTTACTCCAGCTGTCTTGCAAAGAGGCAGACAGAACAGGCTCTTCCACTCCCTTTATATTTGCAACTTCATAAGTTCTTCTTTCTGTGGCTTCAGAGCTGAGAGTTCTTCCACTCAACACTCGTCTGACCCATTTTACTCCAAAATCTTTACAGCCAATTGCATCCCAGAGCTGTTGTAAACATTGAGGCCCGTGATCGAGCTTCAAATCCAACTCTGTTGGCCCTCAAATCCATGGCATTGGTCTTGACCTTTGATGCGACCAACACTGCAGTCACTGAAATCCATTTTCAAAGATTTTGAGAGGATTTTAGCCTGTGAACCTGCTAGGCATGGAGAGGAACCAATTGTGTTGGTTCCATCCAAACACCCAGCTTCATCTGAAACTTTGTCCTCATCCATCCCAGGAATTATCCAGCTCTGAAGGCCTCAAACTCTCCCTGGATCATATGTACAAGAACAGTTCTGATACTTTAGACAATTCCCCCTCCCCAAAGTTCACAAGAAGTTTAAGTGCACAAGGAGGCACTTGGATTCATTACAGGAATCCCTCATGGAAGGCATGGACCTCTGTAATGGGCAGGGTTCTCCCCCCCCCATCCTGGACACTACCTTTGGTGAACTTATACTGCTGCTGAGGCAGAGGGGGAAATGGCCCACTGACACCCCTTCCCCAGATGAGGAAGTGTATTATGAGACATTTGGGAATTTTACATTTTCTGCTTCCTGGGTGGTCCCTCCTGCCAACCACTTGATTGACATGGTCGAACTAATATAGAGAAAAGCAGATATTTTACTCCTAGCTGACTATCCTACACACTGGAGCAAACACACTGCTGTGGTCACAGCAGCTACTAGAAAGAAATTGTTATAAGTGAGTTTTACAATCCATCCTAATAATGGAGAATCTAGAGTCATAGACTGTTTTGGGAAATTAGTTTATGCCTCTGCGACTTTTTCCCTGAAAGCTCTTAATTATTTCACATGTTATGAAGTTTTGTTGGGAACTAGTTGGCCGAGTTTTGTTGTCTCGCCAGAGACCACTTACAACAGATATTACGAAGAGTTTAAAGACCTAAATTTAAACTATGCTACCACTAACTCCACCATGAAACTCCTTTGTAATGCAGCAGATAGTGCAGTAAGGGCAGCAGGCACTGGCATTGCTATCGGTTGTCATGTGTGGTTTGAGAGTTTGTGGACAACCTTAAAAAGTATCCATCCTTGAAGCCCTGTATGACGGATCATCACTTTTTTGGTCTCATAGTTAAAGATACCCTGATGAAGTGTGAGCAGGAAGGGGAAAATGCCATTTTCGGGTCTATAGTAGTACATCGAAGTTTGAAAACTTCGAATGTTCTAATATCGACCCCTATTCAGCGAAAGCTGAAAATATTGAAGCAACAGAAAACCAAATTCTTTCCTAGGGAAAGAATTCAGTTGTCCCATTTCTGTTGCTTCAGTATTTTCAGTGCTGTGGTGGAAAGTTACGGGTCGGTTCAGGTAAGTGTGCGGTTGAGTGCAGGTTAGGTTAGTTAGGGTGTGGGTTAGGCATGTGTGCGATTGTGTGGACATGAGGGTTAGGTAAGTGTGCAATTGTGTAGACGTGAGGGTTAGGGTGGGGTAGGATAGTTAGGGCATGGGTGAGTGTGCGATAGTGATGGACCTTAGGGTTAGGGTTAAGGTAAGTGGATAGTTAGTGGTGTGTGTGTATAGTTTAGTGTAGGGTTAGTTGTAAGATTTTAGGTGTATGTGTGTGGATTGCTGTTTGTTTGGTGTGCTTGTGGTTTGGAGCAGCGAATTCTTTCCCTAGGAAAAAATTTGCTGTTCTGTATGTTCGATGTTTTCAGCTTTCGCTGAATAGGGATCGATATTAGAACATGTGAAGTTTTGAAACTTCGATGTTCTAATGTAGACCCCATTTTTCTACCTCCACCCAAACCTTTTTTTTCTAGGAATCAAATGGCTGGAAATTACTCTGGTTTAAGAAATCCCAGCCTTTTCTGTTTGCCTCATCTTCAGCTACAGGCCCCTGCAAAAGAGGGGGAACTCAGAGAAACCATAGGGGCAGAGGTAGCCCCCAGAACCAAAGACTTACGGGGTCCATTCTCCCCACAAACTTTGCAGTGTTCCTGAAAGTTTGCTTATCTGCTCCCATCTGAGGGCAGGCAGGGGACACTCTTCAAAACTGAATGGGCATTACTCAAGATTCTTGGGTGAAAAGAATGATATCCAGAGGCTACACTACGCTGCGCCTTTCCATTCTGATCCTACCCCTTTTTTAAACTTCTTCCAGACATTCCACTCGGCCAAAAAAAAAAAAAAAAAGCCGCAGCTCAAGACATTGCTGGGATGCTACAAAAAATATCCTGAGATCTGGAGTCCATTCAAGGTTCTTTTTAGTTCCCAAGAAGACCAAGGACTTCAGGCCCATTATGAATTTCAGTTGCTGGAACTTCCATGTAATAAAGACAAAGTTCAAATAGTCATGCTGCAGTCCCTTCTTCCACTTCTGTCAGAGGGGGACTAGATGTGCTTGATAGACTTATGATCCTTACTACCACATCAAGATTGCAATCCAGTCTAGAAGTTACCTTTGCTTTGTTTGGTAGCCAGTCATTTTCAATTCTGAACCTTGCCCTGTGCCTCACCACAGCCCGCTGGGGTGCTCACCAGGTGCACGGAAGTAATAGCAACTCCTCTCAGACTCAAGGGTTTTGGGTGTTCCCTTACACAGATGACTGCAAACACAAGGGAGTCCCGTATCCTGGCAGTAGATTTACTCTAATTGTATCAATCCTTGGGTACATGAGTAAATTTCAAAGTTTCTCATCTGGAGCCAGCAAAATCTCTGGACTTTACAGGCTGCCATGTGGACACAGTTTTGCAAATAGCAAAACTAACAGAATCAAAGCTGACTTCTTTATCTTCGGGCACAAGATGTTCTCCACTCTCTTTCAGCTTTCCTCATTCTAAAGCTGTTAAGATTCATGGTAGCTTAAATCACCCTTTTTCTGAACACCAGATTCTTCCTGAAGGTCTTTTAGTAGATGCAGTCTATTCACCCTCTTCAGCATCAGCACATCAGTAGGTGGTTTAAGTCCCCTCTGGTGTTACAATGATGTCTTTTTGCCCTTGGCCACCATTACTACAAACTCCTCCCCATGAGGGGAGGGTAGATATTTTGAAGGGAAGATGTTCCAAGGAACATTAGAACCATTTAGAGGCCTATCATCACATCACTGTGCTGTTGACGAGGGCAGTCCTTTTAGCATTGCTGGCACATTGGACTTTCATTTTCAATGTGTGATTTCCATCCCGACAGACAGCATATGTAGTATGGTGCATCAGCAAACAGGGAACCACTTCATACCAACTTTAGACAGGCCATGAGAGTATGGCAATAGGTAATGTCTTATCAGTGCATTTGAGTTCTAGTACACATTCTGGGTCATTATGTTCTAGCAGCTAAGTTGAGTCTATAAATCTTTATGCCTGACAAGTGATCCGTCAACATGTCAGTGGCAAGGATGATTTTCGGCTACTTGGGCCAGCCTTACTGCAGCCTTTTCACCATTCCCACAAACATGAAATGCAGCATCTACTTTGCCCTCCTCTGTCCACAGGGACAGTAAAAGAGGGGATTACTTTGGTTCATCTTTTGCTACATGGACTTCTGTATGCCTTTCCACTTCTATCCTTGATAATGAAATTTTACAAAACTCAACTCTGTACAAGTCAAAGGTAATCCCAGTTTCTCTTTTCTGTCCCAGATCAATTTGAGTCCCTTAATTATGACCTCTTGTTCAACCTCCATGGTTGTTGGATCTTGTTTCAGATGTTCTTTCGCACAAGTCTGGCGAGTCTCATCCGGACATCACATCACCCAGACTAACCACGTTTTCTGTAATTCCATTGATTCTTCCTTACTTTTCAGAATTGCCCAAATTTTATTTACCTTTCAAAAACCTTCCACACGTAGTCTGTATGAGCAAATGAAAAACATTTTCTCTGTGGACTGTTGCTAAACGTTTAGACCCTTGTTTGCACCACTTCCAACTTACATTTTTTTAGCAGATTTTTGATTCTGGGTCAAGTTACTCTACAAATAAGTTCATCTTGACACTATTTCTAATTGCCTTGCTGGTACAAATCCATCTTCAGTGGCTTCTCTTAAAATCTGTAAAGCTTTCCTAAAAGGAACTTTTTTGTTGAGACCTCCTGTCAACCTGTTCCTTTGTGGGGCTTTATGTAGACCTTGCAAGCATTAATACAACTCCCATCTGAACTGGCGGCTTCTGCCTCCTTAAAATACCTTTCCTGGAACACATTGTTTCTGGTAGCAGTAACTTCAGCCAAGGGAGTTTCTAAGGCAGTTTAAGAATTTTTTATGTTCACTGAAAACAAACTCTTACTTAACCTAAAGGACTTGATCTGTGAAGTATTTTACACTTGAATATACTGGAGGTGTTCTGGCTGAACTAGTATGCAGACAAGTTAACACACTTACATTCCCACTCACACTTAATGCAACATCTACATGATATAAACCTAAATTTGTCTTGTGCTGATGTAATTAAAAATGGGTCTATAATGTCATATCAAACAGTCACTTCAGTGAACAGCATTTTGTCCCCACACTCCCTGCTAATTCTATATACCAACTCCAAGATCACACTACAGTGGGAAAGGGAAATTTCTCGATCCCTGTAAGAACAGTTCGAACAGCATGTTCGACAAAATGCCATTCAATAAATTGTTCTTTCAATGATATAATAGGGACCTTTAAAAAATGTACCCAAGCCTTGTAAAACTCCTAAAGCTAAACATCAGCTTAAATTCTCAAATGTACCTCCTGCATGTTGCCAAACATCAGCAGGTCTAAACCAACAAATAGGATGTCCTTATTCTACAGTAAAGCCAGCCAAAAAAAGGGAGTCACACTCCCAGCATGTGAAAGCCCTTAAAGCAACCAGACCAAGCTTGTATATCTGTGAACTTTCTGGTCACAGATGACTCCATATTTAAGCCATTAACGCTCCTCTACTCATAAAGGCTGTGTTGTCTGTCTCTCAAGTGCCAGGATCTGTGGTGTCAACAGAGCCCTCAAGTCTCTTCAACCCAGGTACTCGTGTGAGCTGACCATTGTACGAGTGGGAGTGAATGAGTCAAGATGTGCCTCTGTGGATTAAATTAAGGATGACATAATGCAGCTCTCAAGAATATGCATCTTTATCGAGTTTGAAACTAGTACAGTGCAATATCCTACCATTTCCAAGTATGATGTCTCAGTACAAAGAAAAGATAATTGACTTTTAATTATCTCAGTTACTGGTGTCATTCTTCCTGTATGCATAAGCCTAGCAGTAGATGATTGATACCCTCTGCTGCTTTGCTTGGGATGGCCTACATCTCCCTCCCTCCTCATGATTTCTATATATTGGGAAAGACTTTCTCCTCCTCTGTACTGTCTTTTTTTATGCAAGATCAGTCTCCTCAAATTACATACATAGCAAATCAAAATCAAACAGTATTATGATAGTAGTACTCCATGATAGATGCATTAAAAAAGTTACAGCTTTTACAGGCATTCCTGTCCCTGGAAAATACATGTGTACTTACCAAAACTTGATTTTGTAATGGGGAAAGCACCCCCTGCAGTGCAGAGCTTTAATGTGTACTGCTCCTTCAAATCCAATGCTGAATTGGAACTTGTAGCTGAACGGGGAAGTGTATCTGTTCCTAAGAAGCCATTTCACATGCAGACTCTTATGCAAGGCAATAACAGTCTTCCACATCCTTTTCTCAATAAACAAAACCCAGTTGCTGACTGCCATACCCCTCCATGACCCTGGTGAACCAATAGGCATATCGAAACAAATTGACATACATTAAGAACTTATTCTGCCTCAAATAAGTATTCACAAAGATTAAACCACCAAAAGGCATGAAACAGAAAAAAAACATTTCTACAAATGGTTGTGAAGAACCACTCAGAGACTTAAAAATAAAGGATTAAGCACTTTCGTTCTTTAATACAGTATACACAGAACTTCATCAGGAATTGGCATATACCTGCACTGATATAAAAACCATTACAGAAGTTGCATGGTTTTTCTATTATCCACTAACAAGGTGAAAGTACACACTTGGACCCATTAAAACTTTTTTTTTTTTTTTTTTATAAAGGCAGGAAGTGTTTAGAAGAAGAAAAAAACTTAACATATTCAAACCCTACAATTTTCCCCAAAAGAAGTAGTTAAAAATGATGTAGCATCTATCAAACTATTAATTCCTCTTGCTGCTAAAAAAAAAAAAAAAAAACCACAGATTCCCAAACTTCATCAATGCCAACTACTCCAAACACCATCAAGCGGCTCAAACATGTTGGAGCTGGTTCTCTCCAACCCAGCCCTCCATGTTTGCTATCGCTAGTTATTGAATCTGTGGACAGATCTGACCACTGTGCAGTAGCACTTCCAGTGCAAGACAGGAGTTATCTCATAACCCCATTACCTTCAGAGACTACAAGGCAAATTTATTCCAGCTAACTGATGACCTGATACGATTAAAATACCCTCCTCACCCCAGTGATCCCACATCACAAACAGCCTTATTCTCAGATGAGATGTTTTTCATTAAATGATTTTTGCTAACAATTACAAAGTATCTTGCTTAGGTTATCATACATCTGGACACATCACAAAAGCTTGGGCTCTCTTCTTTCTTACCACATCTCCAACCGCTGTATGTTGATGCAGAAGGAAAATGTGGGAGCCAAAATAATCAGACCTTTCTTGTTGCCAGTCCAAGAAGGAAGACGGTCTTACCATGATCTGTCAGCTGTACAGCCCTGCCTATTTTTCTTTACATTTTTTTTTTTGTCAAAAATTTAAGTTTCATGTCTTCTAAGAGAGGAAAATGTGATGGCAATTGACAGATCCCCTATAAGGATAGCCATACCAAGTACTTTGGGACCTGTCAATTTTAGGGAGTGTTCTGTTGGTAAACTCTTCTTCCCTAAAACTATTGGAAGTTGTTTAACTTCATTTAACATTTATCTTGAGAAGTAAAGCCTTAAAGAATTATCACAAGGAGGGATGACCTCTGACTAGTCACACTGACATCTTTCTGCTTAAGAAACCTAAGGAGTCTACATTTTCTGTTTGGTCAGAGTCTAATGTCTCTCTCGATGTGCCCACAAACTGGTTGACTTCTTCCAATGCTGCAGCTGTTGAGTATCCTCCAAAGGACGATAAGACACAAGGTTTAGGCATGTCTTATTTAAATGGCCAGCAAGATTAAGTGGTAAGCCAGCTCATTATTTCTGAGGGATCAGATGGTTGTACCACAGACTCTCATTTGACAGGGTGTCCCTGGTGTCCATATTGAGGTACATCAGGAGTCTGCATCATTTAGCTTCATTTCTGCAGATACTTCCAAAAAGAGGAACTAGAAGACTAACCATGTTTCCAGTGTTAAACCTTTTGCTTCTGATCGGCAAGAATTTTCCCAAAGAGCTTTTTAAAGTTGCAATGTCTCTGAAGTCACCTCTGTATGTCTCTCTTCCTCTTTCTACTCCTCAGAAAAGGAGGTGGGAGACCTCTTTTTAAGTTGAGGAATCTTCAGATTCTGATGTATAGTCATTGGTTTATTCTTCCCACATTGAGTTTTGCTACAGGATTTGAGTTACAAGATGAAGACATTTTCTCTCCTGAGTCTTCTTTGGAACAGTTGTCTTTTGGAAACACTGTTGGGAAGGGAATGGGTTTCAGACATTCAGAAAAGATATGACCCATTGAACATGGACATCACAAAACCTTCAGCCATTCCTGTTGGTTAGATGCCTTGCTAGATACCATCATCTCTGCTTCTGAAACAACAGAATCATAGCCCCCTGGCACCTTAAAAAAAAAGATTTTATAAAGTGCCAAATTCTTACAAATAATTGTATAGAAATCTCTCCTGTGACCCAGCTGTGATTCCAGTGGAATCTGTAAACTTTTGCCATTTACTAATGCACTATTAAATGGTAGTAGGGGTATGGAAAGTGTACACCAATTTACCGTTTTATTCTATGCCATAAATTACCAAACATAAATAACTAGATGCCTGTGACCATTTTTGACAACACGAGTAAGGATATTTATGATATTCCTAACTCTGACCATAAGAATGCTTTGTAGAATATGCCCAATCCAGCTACACAAGTATCAAGGCATTCATTAAAAGTGCGGTTATGATGCTGCTGATGCCTCTTCCAGAGCAGCAGCTAATGCATGTTTTCTTAGGAGATATTGGCTTCATCTCCGGTCCTTGCAAGATAAAGCTAAGCTTTGGATAACCCTCAAGACAGACCATCTGCTGAAGTTTTCCAGAAATTGTGCAGCATTTTGAACACCTTTTTCTGTCCCCTATACCAAAGTTCCAGATAAACTAAACATCAAAAGCTGCCCTCCATTTTTTCTTAAAGGCAAAACTCCCACCAAAAATGAACTAAATTCTGGAAGATAGTGACAGTGTAAACCCGAGACAGACTTTTAAAGATCCAGAGGATTTTTTGTTGACAAAAGCTTGAACTTATGATTGCCTTCCTCCCCACTTCTGTCCACCTCAGCCAACTCCGTACCATTCGCCTTCAACTTTGAAAAATAACATCATCATTTAAAATGGGTACAGACTTATCAGGATTTTCCATCTAGCATTCACTAAGCTGACAACACTTGATGTGATAGTGTTCAATCTCGCTGTTTGTTCTTACACATGGGTTTGGAGCCGATCCTCGGCTCCGTGTCGGCCACTTGCAAGCTCTGCATCGAGAAGAAGCTCGAGACAACCTAATACCCACAATCCCCCTCTGCCTTTACCTCAGATCTAGTTTGCCGCTGCTGCGTTCGCATCACTGGGATCTAGCTCGAGCAACTTCAGATAAGATAAAAATAGAAGTTATGTTCTTACCATAACGTTCCATGTTAGTTGTCTTCTTCTCGCCTTCTTCTTGCTGGATGGGTTCGGAGCCGACCTCGGCTCCGACTCGGCCACTCTAAAAGCTCGAGAGTTGGTTCCACCGGCTCGAGGCTCCCCTTGTATCCCACAATGCTAGGCGAGAGTTACCTCAGATCTCGTTTGTAAGCTAACCCCAGCTTATAATAGTAACAATATAATTGTAAACAGAGTCCACCTCTAACAACAGGAAGAAAGAAGGGTGACCTACATCCTGAACCAGGAAATATGCACAACAGCATATGTCTACGAAAGAGGTGGTAGAAAGAGAGGTCACAATCACAACTCCTCTAGGTCTGTCCAGGCCAGGGGGAAGGAGGGTGGGACGCAAGAAGAAGGCGAGAAGAAGACAACTAACATGGAACGTTATGGTAAGAACATAACTTCTATATGTTAAGTTGACTATCTCGCCTTCATTCTTGCTGGATGGGACCGCGTCCCTAGCACCTTGTCCCGGGTGGCCTAACGGAACAGACTCCTGAGAACAGTGGAACCAAAGTTAGCTCTATGCCTAGAAGCTAAATCCAACTTATAATGAGAAATGAAAGTATGAGGAGTAGCCCAAGTAGCCGCTGCACAAATGGTGTCAATAGGCAGTCTGTCTTGGAAGGCTAAAGAAGTAGCCAAAGCTCTGGTGGAATGGGCCTTAGGTTTATTAGGCAGCTTTTGGTGTCTAATTTCAGATACAAGGGAAATCAAAGATGTTAGCCATCTGGATAATGATACCTTTGAAACTGAAAGTCCCTTTCTGCTTTCCGCATAGGAGACAAACAGCTGATCAGATTTTCTGAATTGTTTTGTTCTATCCAAGTAGTACCTCAATTGACGGTGAACATCCAGGCAGTGTAACTTTTGTTCAGACCTGTTGGAGTATTCTGGAAAAAAGACAGGTAAATCAATGCTTTGATTTAGATTTGACGTCGAGACCACCTTAGGCAAAAAGGACGGGTTAGTTCGTAAGGATACTCTGTCCTTATGAAACAAAAGATAAGGAGGACGACAGCTGAGTGCTTGAAGTTCTGAAACTCTTCTAGCTGATGTAATAGCTACCAGAAAAAGAGTTTTCCATGATAATAATTTCAAAGAACAGGAGACTGCAGGTTCGAAAGGGGGAAGAATCAAAGAAGCAAGAACTAAATTTAGGTCCCAAGGAGAAGGAGGATTTCTTATAGGAGGTCTGAGAAGAAAAACTCCTTTCAAAAAGGCTTTGCAAAGCTTGTGGGACATTAAGGCAGATTCAGAAATACCCACATGAAAGTTAGAAATAGCTGCCAATTGAACTTTAAGTGTAGAGGGAGATGAACCTGCATGGAAGAGTTCAGCTAGAAAATCAAGGACTAATTGGATGGAAGCAGTGAAAGGATCTATGTCCTTTCCTTGAGCCCAATATGTGAAGCGTTTCCACTTACTCAAATAAATCTTCCGAGTGGAAGATTTATGGGAAGCTATCAAAATATCTCTAACAGTGTGAGATAATTGAGGAAGCCTGGCTAAGGTTGGAACTGGAGGAACCAAGCAGTGAGGTTCAGAGAGGGGAGGGAGCGATGAAACTGACCCGACTGATGGATCAAAAGATCTGGAACTAGGTCCAGATTCCAGGGTCGCTCCAAAAGAAATCGATGTAGAAAGGGGAACCACACTTGTCGAGGCCAGTAAGGAGCAATGAGGATCAATGAGGCCTTCTGAGCGATAGCTTTCTGTATCACTTGAGAGATTAGTGGGAAGGGAGGAAATGCATACAGAAGTCCCCGGGGCCAAACTTGGACTAGAGCGTCTCTGCTGGGTTGGCCTGGTAAGGGGAATAGAGTGAAATATTCTCTGCACTTGCTGTTTTGGGGAGTAGCAAAAAGATCGCAGCAAGGCTGACCCCACTTGAGGAAAATTTCTCTCACAACTGAGTCTTTCAGAGACCACTCGTGAGGCATGAGAATAGCTCTGCTCAACTTGTCCGCAATTTGATTGGACTTCCCGGGGATGTGCGTTGCTATCAGAAACCGCTGAGAAGAAATTGCCCATTGCCACAGTCTGAGTGCTTCTCGACACAGGGGGTATGACCTGGTTCCGCCTTGTTTGTTGATGTACCACACTACAGACATATTGTCTGTCTGGATTGCAATTGTTCCCAAGGGAAGAGAGTCTTGAAGGGCTTGCAACGCTAAAAGCACTGCTCTCATCTCCAGAACATTTATGTGCAAGTGGCATTCGTTTGGTTGCCATGTGCCCTGGACCGTCCTGCCCTGATAATGCCCCCACCCGATCAGGGAGGCATCCGTTGTCAGAGTAGCAACCGGAGGGGGTGGAACAAAGGGTCTTCCCAACAAGAGCTGAGGGGAAGACATCCACCACATAAGATGATTCTTGCACGCTTGCGTGATCATAATGGTGTGAGACATTGGAAGTTGCTGGTATGACCATTGAGTAAATAGCATCCATTGAAGGATCCGCATGTGGAATCTGGCTAATGGAAGCAGAGGTATGGCCGCTGCCATGATTCCCAACACCTTCAGAACTAACCTGGCTTTGATTGTGTTGTTGTTGAAAAGGAGTGATACCAGTTTGTGAATGTCTGTTATTCTCTGATGTGTTAGTCTCGCAGACATGTTTACTGTATCTAGATTTGCGCCTATGTAGGTAATAGTACGACAAGGCGACAAAACAGACTTTTCGCAATTTATTGAAATACCCAGCCTTTGACAAATGCGAAAAGTGTAATTCCTGGCCATCAGAAGGAGATGCTTGGTGGGAGCTGTGAGGAGCCAGTCGTCCAAATATGGAAACACCTGGAATCCTTGTCGTCTCAGGTGAGAAGCTACTGCTGCCATGCATTTGGTAAACACCCGGGGGGCAGTGGTGAGACCAAAGGGCAGGGCCCTGAACTGAAAATGACTGGTTCCCAGCCTGAAGCGGAGGAATCTTCTGGAGCGTCTGTTCATTTTTATGTGATAGTACGCATCCTGAAGGTCTATAGAGCACATCCAGTTTCCTTTGCCCAAAAGGGGAAGGATGGATTGCAGCGTGACCATCCGAAATCTTGTTTTCTTGACTGATCTGTTCAAGATACTGAGATCCAAAATTGGTCTCCAGTCCCCTGTTTTCTTTGGAACTAAAAAGAACCTTGAGTAGATTCCGGATCCTTGCTGGTCTGCTGGAACTGGCTGAATTGCTCTTTTTGCAAGCAGTTTTGAAATCTCCAAAACCGCTAGATCCCTTTGAGCGGGTGGAACATCTGGAAAGGATTTTTTTGACTGATTTGGAATACGAAGAAAAGGGATAGAATAGCCTTCGGAAATGATGGACTGTACCCATTTGTCTTGAGTCAGGGAAAGCCAGGCTTCTGGGTACAGTGACAATCTTCCCCCGACTGCCTCCGAAGATGGGCAGTCGGGCAACACCTCAGGGATGCTGAAAGGGCTTGTCAGGGAAGTTTTCCAGATTGCCCTGGTTCTGAGGACCCCCCCTGCCCCTAGGGCGACGTCTACCATTGTTATTCCCGCCTCTGCCTCTGGCGGGGAAACGACTCTGTGCGTCAGGCGAAGTCCCTTGAGATTGTTTACGGAACCACATCTTTCCACCTTTCTGGCCTTTGGGGTAAGGCCTAGAAGGAGTAGAAAAACGGACTCCGACGGCAGAAAGGGTCTTGCCATCAGTTTCGCACCTAGTCAAGGTTTCTTTCACTTGAGGACCAAAGAGGGATGATCCATCAAACAGGGAGTTAGTGAAAGACGTCTTGAAGGGGTCCGCAAAATTGCATAGCCGCATCCAGGCATGCCTACGTAAGGCCACACCTGTCCCTGCGGCTCTGCTCGCTCCATCAGCCGCGTAAGAAAGAAGGCGCATGGAGGAGTTGGTTATGGAGTTAAGGGTAGCCAGCTGCGTGTTCATCTTATCTTGGAAACCCGCAGCTGTAGGGTCCTTTAACATTTCACTCGCTTCCTTGATCAAGTCCCTTTGAAGACGAGTAAAATGGCACAGGTAGTTCAGCGAACGCATGGTAAATGTCGCTGACGAGAACATCCGCTTCCCGTACCTGTCCATGGACCTAGATTCCTTGTTAGGTGATGGACAGGTACTGAAGGATCAGCTAGCTCCTTCTTAGTGGCAGCAGCTACCACCATAGCATCCACAGAAACTCCTTTAGTTAGAAACTGTTTGTCTGCTGGTGCCGTTATGAACTTGGAGGGTCTCCTGGGAGTGGGGTCCACTGAATCAGGAGCCGTCCACACCTTCTTAGCAACCACCTGCATGAGGGGGTCAAAGGGGGGGGGACACCCAAGAGGTGGAAGGACGAGAGCCAAACGCCTCAAGATACACAGATTCGTCCTCCGAGGGGTTGAGGGCTGGCCAATTTCCCCTCTGTTTCAGGATCTCCAGAATGTCTGCAAATGAGACATCTTCAGAAGGGGAACGGGGGGAACCCTCAGAATCATCCAAATCTGTGTCTGACGTGATGGACTCAGGTGAGTCAATGTGTTTCCTCTTACACTTCCTCTTCCGGGGGGGCTCTTCTGCCAAATCAGGAGAGGCCTCTGAAGAGGATGAAATCCCCACTGGGGGTTCCTGAGGAGCTGGCTCTCTGCGGTCCGGGATGAGGGAGTGAGTCGACTTGACCTGAGGCACCGTAGAGGGAGGGGCGGACGGAGCCGACTGTGGAGTAGAGCCAGGCTCTAACACACTCCGCATGACCTCGAATGCACCCCTGTCAGGCAGAGCCAGAGGTCCCCGCTCCGAGAAGCTAAGAACCCCCTCCGGCACCGACAGTGATGGCTCAGAGGCCGATGTCAGAGCCGAACTCACCAGCGCCGAAGCACCGAGAGGGAGAGGGGGTCGGACAAGGGTCCGATGCCACTCACCCCCTCGGAGCCGACGAGGGAAGTCCGGCGCCGAGATTCTTCCAAGGAAGAAATCGGAGCCGACGACGGAGCCGAAGACAATTGTATCGGCTCCGACGCTATCACAGTCTCGGCTCCGACACGACCCGGCTCCGAGCTCAAGAGAGTCGAAGGAGGAATATATTGATGGACCGGGATAGGCATCGACTGATGAGTCGGGCTCTGAAGCATCTGGGCCAGTGCCTCGGACTTAAGAAGTCGACTCACTACCCTCTGAAGGTCATGATCCAACAGCCTCGATGACCTAGAGGAGTGAGATCTCTGGCTCCGTTCAGACAGCAGGGGAGATCCTGGAGCCGAATGAACGGAGCCGAGAGATGGTGACCTGGACCTCTTCCTAGTTGTCTGCTCCGAAGGTCTGGTCGGAGCCGACACGGGAACTTCTAATACCTCGGCTCCGGCCGGAGCCGAGGGAACCACAGAAACTGTGGACTGAGACTCATCGGCTCCAGCCGGAGCCGATGTAGGCAAAGGTTTTGAAACCTTAGGCCTCGGCTCAGTTGTCGGAGCCGAAGACCTAGATGCCTTAGAGGGCTTCCCAGTAGAAACAGAAAGGGAATCCTCTGGCTTGAGTAAGCCCCTTAATATCAATTTATTTTTTCTTTCCTGCAGGACCCTGGGGCTGAAGCCATGGCACACAGCACAGGAGTCCTGCAGGTGCAAAGGTCCCAGACAGTAGACACAAGAAGTGTGAGCGTCTGTCAGAGACATTTTCTGACAGCACGCATCACACTTCTTGAATCCGGAGACCTTTGCTTCCTTAGACATTTTTTCAAAAGGTGTAATCAAACACACACACAAACACACTAATTACACCCTGTCAAAATTAAAGTATAATAAAACCACTACTAGGTTTTAAATAAAATTAACACACACACTCCCTAGGGAAGAGAAAAGGCCAAAAGGCCCAAGGGAAGAACCTAAAGTTCTTGAGGGAAAAAAACGGAAATTTTTTAGAAGGGGATAAAAATTTCTCTAAACTAAGGGAAATAAGTAAAGATATTAAAAATAAAGGGGTTTTAATAGACTAATTTACACAAGAAAAAGTCACTTACCAAGAACCGGTAGAAAACCAACCTCGATAGCTGTAGCGGCAAACGAGATCTGAGGTAACTCTCGCCTAGCATTGTGGGATATAAGGGGAGCCTCGAGCCGGTGGAACCAACTCTCGAGCTTTTAGAGTGGCCGAGTCGGAGCCGAGGTCGGCTCCAAACCCATCCAGCAAGAATGAAGGCGAGATAGACAACTTAACATCTTGATTTTTGTTTTATTTGAAAAAAAAAAAAAAAAATTGTTCTAAAAGTACTTTTTGGTAGACATAGTGTATGTGTGTGTGGTAGGTAGAAATTCTCGGTACCGTTAAGTTTAATTAGACTGGTTAGAGTTTTTCGGGGCCTTCCACCCCTTACTTAAATTTGACAACCAGACTGACATATATATCGGATTCGACTTTTTTCTACTGGATTTGTCTCTCTACTGGACTTGACTTTTTCTCTTACCTGTAAGATGTCTGAGAAAATGAAATCAGGCTTTAAACGTTGCCAGTGTGGCCAAAAAATGTCAGTTACTGACAACCATAGTTCCTGTGTCTACTGCCTTGGCCCTCTCCACTTACAAGAGGACTGTTCAATTTGTCACTCTTTTAGTGGGAGGGTCATGACAGATAGGCGCAGGAAACTCATGGACAGGGGGTTATTAAAGCCTTCCTTTCAGGAGGCTCTGGATGCTTCAGACCAGGCATCCATATCCTCGAAGGAATCGAAGACGTCGGAGCCCAAGTCATCGGCTCCGAGCTCTTCGAGTAAAGTTAGATCACCGGTTCCACAGACTTCGGGGCCGAGTGTTCAACTGGTGTCAGTTCCTGAGCCTCGAGTCTTGGAACCGGTGATGGAGCTCCCTCCCTCGACTCTATTGAGGTCGGCTCCGTCTTCGGTTCTTCGACCTTCTTCTTCTAAGCTCTCCGATGTCGATGTGGATCGTGTGGTGCAGAAGTTATTGGAGCATTCGGCCCTATCCAAACTTATTTCGGTTTCCACCCAGTCGGTGTCGAAACTTGAAGGCCTCCCATTGTCTCCATCCATTCCTCCTCCGAGACCTGTCCAGTCTTTGGAGCCGGAAGAGGTTGATCTTCTGATTGTGGAGCCCTCGGGTCCAGAACCGTCCCTTTCTCGGTCTGTTCCTCTCACCTCGACTCCGTCGGATCCGGTACCGGAGTCTCGGAGCCGACGATCTGTCCTTGGTTCCGGGGCCGAGAGTCGAACCGACGTTTCGGTTCCGACTCTTCCCCTCGGGGCCTCGGCGCGGATCGATTCGGCTCCGTCCTCGGGGTCGATGCCTTCGGTGCCTGTCTCGGGGATTCTTCCCATTTCTTCGAACCGTGAGATTCTTCGACTCGGGACCCGGGGGCCTTCGATCTCATGAGGAAGGTGTTGTCTACTCAGACAACCACGTCAGTGGAAGCAACCTCTCCTCCCCATAAAGGGCCGTTATCCTCCTCTGCACCCACGGCTACATCCAAGCGTCAAGCACCGGTGTCTCAGCCACCCCTGGAGGGTGCCCCCTCTTCCTCGGAGGCTTCTTCGGATGCTCCCCACGAAGAAGTCCCTAGGAAAAGATTGTGTAAGAGGAGACACTTAGATTCTCCACAAGAATCTTTGACATCCGATACTGACTTGGATGAGTCAGAAGGGTCCCCTAAGTCACCTTCAGAAGATGTCTCTCTTTCTGACATATTGGAGATCCTGAAACAGAGAGGTGACTGGCAGTCCCTTCCCCCTTCTGAGGATGAGTCAGTATTGCTGAAGGCATTCGGTGCTCACCCTTCCTCCTCCTGGGTCACTCCGCCCTTCGATGAATTAATGGAACTTATTGCTCGAAGGGCGTGGGAGGCTCCTGACACAGTGGAACCAGTCCCTAGGAAGCCCAATAAGTATATCACTGCACCCCAGGACAAAACTTACTTGACAAAAGGAGTTCCAGTGGACGCTATGGTGGTGGCAGCGGCCACGAAAAAGGAGATGTCGGAATCTTCCTCATCTGTCCATCCCCCTAATAAAGATTCTAGGACTATGGACAGGTATGGGAAGCGCATTTTTAGTTCAGCGGCTTTTTCCATGCGATCCCTGAACTATTTGACCCACTTTACATGACTGCAGAGGGATCTAGTCAAAGAGTTGGGAGATACCCTCCAGGGTACTACAGATGCTGCTGTCTCAGAGAAAGTGACAGCGCAACTTAATACCCTTACATCCATTGTGAACTCGTCCATGAGGCTGATCTCTTACGCAGCCGAGGGTTCGAGTAGGGCAGCGGCTTCAGCGATTGCTCTTCGCAGACAATCCTGGATGCGCTTATGTTCATTTGCGGAAGCCTTCAAGTCTTCCTTTACTAACGCCCCATTTGACGGTGCCACTCTCTTTGGCCCCAAAGTAAAGGAGACCCTTACCTGGTGTGAACAGGAGGGAAAGACTCTGTCTGCTGTCGGAGTCCGTTTTCCACGCCAACCAGCCGGTACCCCAAAGGGCAACGTGGTGGAAAAATGTGGTTTCAAAACCCCAAGGATCTTTCCCAGGCACACAGGGTGATGCCCCTTCTAGAGGCAGAGGAGGGGGCAGAGGTGGAAGACGCCGCCCTGGCGGCAGAGGGGGTCCGCAGAATCAAGGTGACAGGGATACACTCCCTGGTAAACCTTTCCAGCACTCCTGAGAGGAGGCCCGACTATCCTGCTCTGGAGGCAGTCGGGGGTCGCTTAGCTTTATACCCTCAGGCCTGGCAAAACATAACTACGGACAAGTGGGTAAAAAGCGTGGTTACCAGAGGTTACAATATACCATTTCAGTCTTATCCCATTCCAAAGAAAAGACTCCCAGATGTGCCGCCCCATCTGCGAGAGCCAGCAGCTATAGAAATTTCAAAGCTGCTAGAAAAAAGAGTCATCCAACCAGTCCCAGCGGACCAAAGAGGATTCGGAACTTACTCAAGGTTCTTTTTAGTTCCAAAGAAAACAGGGGACTGGAGGCCCATTCTGGACCTAAGCGACCTCAATACCTTCGTCAAGAAAGAAAAGTTCCGAATGGTCACGCTTCAATCGATCCTTCCATTCTTACAGAAGGACGACTGGATGTGCTCAATAGATCTGAAGGATGCATACTACCACATCAAAATGGCCAGGGCATCCAGAGATCATTTGCGCTTCCGGCTGGGTGCCAGTCACTTTCAGTTTCGAGCCCTGCCCTTTGGCCTGACCTCAGCCCCCAGGGTCTTCACCAAATGCATGGCAGTGGTAGTGTCTCACTTGAGACGCCTAGGATTCCAGGTGTTTCCGTATCTGGACGACTGGCTCCTTTCTGCCACCACCCAGCGTCAACTAGTACAGGCCAGAGACTACACTCTTCAACTGTGTATTCACCTAGGAATTTCCGTAAACTTCGGAAAATCCTTACTACAGCCATCACAGCGTATCTTATTCATAGGAGCGGAATTAGATACACATCAGTTAATTCTAAGACTTCCTCCAGAAAGGATACTGTCACTTCAGACTCACATACGTCTTCTTCTTTTGTCCAGGAAATCCCCAGCAAAACTAGTACTGAAGGTTTTGGGACTCATGTCAGCTTCTCTTATTGCAATACCCTTGGGAAGACTGCACATGAGAGTCCTACAATGGCTACTGTTTGCACAATGGTCGTTCCAACAACTACCTCTAACACACGAGATTCTTATAACGAACACATGCAAAACACACCTGAACTGGTGGCTTCAAACTTGCAACCTTTCCAAGGGGAGACCATTTGTGCTACCCACGCCTACAGCTACGGTGACCACGGACGCTTCCCTGATAGGGTGGGGGGGCATCTTTCAGGGACAGACAGTCCAAGGCGAATGGACCAATTTATAGAGTACAATCTGCACATCAATGTTCTAGAGTTGAGGGCAGTGTTTCTAGCATTGCAACACTTTGCTCCCCTTCTTCCTCTGGGAACTATTGCAGTTCAGACGGACAACATGTCGGTAGTCTGGTACATAAACAAGCAAGGGGGAACCAAGTCCTATCAGCTATGCAGAGAGGCCATGAGAATCTGGCAATGGGCGGAGTCCACGGGTCGCTTTCTGATAGCAACGCACATCCCGGGGTCATCCAACGTCATAGCCGACAGGCTGAGCAGAGCAATACTGTTACCGCACGAGTGGTCCCTAAAACAGTCAGTTGCGAAAAAGATTTTTCGCACGTGGGGCCAGCCTTCCTGCGATCTGTTTGCGTCTCCAATGAACGCCAAATGCAGGAGCTACTTTGCCCTATTACCCCCTCCAGGGGAAGTCCCCAGGGACGCACTGATTCACGATTGGCCCCCGGGTCTCCTGTACGCATTTCCTCCCTTCCCCCTGATCTTAAAGTTTCTCCAGAAAGCCAACAACCTACACAGGACAATTTTCCTCATTGCCCCATTCTGGTCTCGTCAAATTTGGTTCCCCTTCCTCATAACACACTGCATTCGGGGACCCTGGATTCTGGACCCAGAGCCAGATCTATTGACTCACTCGTCAGGGGCTCCCCACCCCTCGCTTTTGTCCCTCCATCTAGCAGCTTGGCTGCTCCAATTCTAACTTAGCCAGGTCTGATCTTCTTTCGCCTGCAGTTCAGAATATATTAGTGGCTTCTCATAAAGCTTCCACTACTAAAACATATACTAGTAAATGGAAGCGCTTTGTATTCTGGGCGAATACACAGCAAGTGGACCCTGTTATAGCTCCCTTGAATAAAATATTAGAGTTTTTAACAGAATTGTTCCATCAGGGTGCTTCTCCTGCCACATTAAGAGTTCAATTGGCTGCCATTTCTAATTTCCATGTGGAAGAATGTGGGGCTCCTGTTATGGCCCACAGACTTTGTAAAGCCTTTTTAAAGGGGGGTTTTCATATTAGACCACCAATTAGATCTCCTACGTCACCTTGGAGTCTAAACTTATTATTATCTAAGTTGATGCTGCCTCCTTTGAACCAGCCTCCTCTTGCCCATTGAAATTTTTGTCATGGAAGACTCTCTTTTTGGTAGCCATTACATCCGCTAGGCGAGTATCTGAACTTCAAGCTCTCTCCATTAAACACCCTTATTTGATCTTTCACTCTGACAGAGTTTCTCTTCGCACTAATTCATCCTTCCTTCCTAAAGTTTGTTCTATTAACAATATTAATCAGTCCATTGAATTACCCACTTTCTTCAAGAATCACTCCAATAAAATGGAGTATATGTTGCACAAATTAGATGTCCACAGACAACTAAGGTTTTACTTGGATAGAACAAAAGATCACAGGAAATCTGATCAACTTTTTGTAGCCTTTGCTGATAACAGAAAAGGAGTAGCGGTTACCAAAAGAACTCTTTCTAAGTGGTTAACTGATTGTATCATCTATGTCTATGATTCTTCAGATCAAACTCTTTTGCACAAACCCAAAGGACATTCCACAAGGTCAGTGTCTACATCCCTGGCTCATTCAGCTCGCCTACCACTAGACGCTATTTGTGCGGCTGCTACTTGGTCTAAACCACATACATTCATTTCTCATTATAAGGTAGACAAGGTTTCTAGGGACAGGGCAACCTTTGGTTCCACTGTGCTCAAGAACATCCTTCCGTGAGTTCCTCAGGAACAAGGAGCTAGGGACGCTACCCATGTGTAAGAACAAATGGCGAGATTGAACACTATCACATATAGAAGTTATGTCCTTACCATAACGTTCCATGTGGAGTGTTCATCTCGTCTTTGTTCTTACATTCCCACCCTCCCGCCCTTAGGAAGAACGTTAGGTTTGGTACCTGGTCTGGGGCATTCTGCTTCTGCATTGCAGTTGTTGTGTATATAGTTGACATGTATATATATGTGTATATATGTATATATATATATATATATATATATATATATATAGACTCTTAGTTTCTGTGCATATGTGATATTGGCATGAGTGTTCTCTCTCTGACTACTGGTTTGCTTGCAAACTAGATCTGAGGTAAAGGCAGAGGGGGTTTGTGGGTTGTCTCAAGCTTCTTCTCGATGCAGAGCTTGCAAGCGGCCGACACGGAGCCGAGGATCGGCTCCGAACCCATGTGTAAGAACAAAGGCGAGATGAACACTCCACATGGAACGTTATGGTAAGGACATAACTTCTATTTTCTTCCAATCTTACTAGAGTTATTCCATCAGGGGATCATGGGATCAGTTCCTGCTTACCAAAAATGAAAGGGAATGTAGTCCAGGGTGTAACTTGTACTATGAAAAAAGGGACATGGAGACCCATTTTTGTCTTAACCATCCTAAAGTTTCTAAAAATTCTAAAATTCAAGATGTTATCTGTTCAAAGCTTACTTCCTATGATTTTTCCTTAGGCTTATTTAGTTACCTTGGATTTGAATGACAGTCACATCCCTATCTGTTTCAGTTTTCTGATTTATCCTTTGGTGTCTCTCTCTCTGCAGCTTTAAGGGTTTCTACAAAATGCCTAGCTCCAGTGGTAATATTCTGCATACTCCAACATATATACATCTACCAGTACTAAGATGGCCCTTTGACCCGGACTACAATTCAAAAAGCTCTACAGCACCTACAATCTGTAAACAGTTGTGTTCTTCATCTAGGCTTCAGTTTACACTTGAAGTCTACTTTTAGCCTGTCTTAGTATGTCTAGATGGTCTTCTGGATATTTTATACATGATTGCTTTTCTCCCTTGGGGAAAAAATTCAGTTTCTGATTTCCTACTTTCTTTCCCTCTTAAACATGAGAGTGACTTCTGCAGTACAGATTCTGAGAAACTTGGGGTACATGGCATCAGTAGTACAGATGATAAAAATCCGTAAGCAAAAAAGTAGTATTGCTGGAATTGAATTCATCCTTAAGTCTTGATTAGTACCTTCATGAAGTGGACCTTGGATTTCACAAAATCTCATCAAGATGACACGGATGTATAGACTATTTTATATAGCACGTATCATGGACAGATGTAGGGTCAAAAAAGACAGCTGGGTGCACAAGTCCCAGGATAAAGTGCCCAATCCTTGTAGGCACACCAGGACTAGAAAAAATGACTGTGTGGAACCCTCGATATGGAAACAATCCTATAATGGGTTAGGTCAGCCTCAGGGGGAAGATGCCCTCAGTGTAGAAAGTAGTAGTAGTCCACAAAAACTTACAGGTGAAAAAAGAGCCATAAAAATGAGTGGACTATTGAGGATAAGAATGAAGTTATGTATTGTTAACTATTATGTAAGAAGCCCAGAATTTTAAGAGAGAAGTTAAAGAAAAATAATTGCACAAGAAAAACTGTCTCATGCAAACGTGTTCATTTATACAACATATTTAAGAAAAATAATATATAGACCAAGACATAGAAATGACTGAGGAAGTGCAGAAATGTAACCATCAGCTAGAGATTTTTGAAAGGTATAAAAAAATATGGACATGGGAAAGAGATCTGATATGCTGCAATATTTATGCAAAGGAGAAAGCCCAAGTAATACAAAAAAGCCACTCCGAAAATGTTCAGAGAGAAATAAAGGCAATGGCACCCAGATAATGGAAAATTTTACAGTACAAAAAATAAGGTCACAAAGGGAGAATGTAGAACAGAAGATTAGTGAAGCCGAAGTTATGGAATAACTGCAAAATAAAGGATTTAGTGTAGTGTGTAACACAGGTTATGCCACAGCATGATATAACATGGAGTCCCCCCCCCCCCAAGTAAGGAGTTACCTGAAGAGTGGGAGATTTTTCTTTCCCATGTCCATAATTCTTCAAGAGATTCAATATGATGCACTATTTATGCAAAGGAGAAAGCAAAACTAATCAATATAAAAACCGCACCAAAGAGATTTGAAGAGAAATACAGACAAAAGCATCCAGATGTGGAAACATTTACAATACAAAAAAAAAAAGATACTTGGGGGGTTAGAAAAGAGATTAGTAATGGAGAAGTTAAAGAAATAGAAAAAAGAAGTTATGTACTTACAGATTCACTTTGAATCATTGAATGTTCAGAACATCGAAGGTTTAAAGTTGAAGTACCAGGTAAGTGAAATTGTAGAATTTTGGGTGTGTATGCAGGGCAGCAACATGCCGTCCATGTTGTGTGTGTGCGCCCCATCTGAGTGTTGGCATTGCAGGTAGGGTACGGGAAATCTCCCGTTTAGCGCTACCGCATATAGCAGTAAATGGGAGATTTCCCTTACCCCACTGTAGTGTGATCTCGGAGTTAGAATATTAAAGTAGGGGGGTGTGGGGGCACAGCCCCCCTGCATAACACAGTGTTTTGGTGTTTTTGTGTGGTTCATTTTGAACCTTCAATGTTCTGAACATCGCTGTTCTGGTCTCGATGATCAGAACGTCGATGATCTGAACATTCGATTATTCAAAGTGAATCTGTACGTACCATAACATTCCATGTGAGTTGTTCAGCTCGCTTTCATTCTTACAGATGTGTTCTGAGCCAATCTTTTAGTAGCTGAAGATCTCAGAGTAGCTCGAGGCCAGGTCCCTATCCCATGATGCTCTCTGACCTACCTCAGATCTAGTTTGCTGAACCCAGCATGTAACAGATATGGGTCTATATCAGAACATCTAAGTTTTAAAACTTTGATTGTTCTAATATCGACTAGTTTTAATCGAACGCTAAAAATAGCGAAGCTGCAGAACACCAAATTCTTTCCTAGGGAAAGAATTCGGTTGGCCGGTTCTGTGGCTTCACTATTTTCAGAGCTGTGGTGGAGATTTACGGGTCGGGTCCAGGTAAGTGTGCGATTGCGTGGTTGTTAGGATTAGGGCGTGGGTTAGGTGAATTAGGGTTAGGGTGCGGGTTAGGTGAATTAGGTTTAGGGGCGGGTTAGGTGAATTAGGTTTAGGGGCGGGTTAAGTGAGTTAGGGCACGGGTTAGGTGAGTGTGCGATAGTGATGGACCTTAGGGTTTTGGTTAAGGTAAGTGGATAGATAGTGTATGTATAGTTTAGTGTAGGGTTAGTTGTAGGATTATAAGTGTATGATTATAAGTGTATGTGTGTATTGATGTTTTTTAGGTGTGCTTGTGTTTGTGTTTCGGAATAGCGAATCTTTTCTTAAGGAAAAAAATTTGCTGTTCTGAATGTTCGATATTATATGGTTTAGATATTTTAGGTTCGATGAAGTAGCGGTTGCTATTTTCATCTTTCGATAACGTGATATAAACCTAACATATACCATGTTTCCCATTGGTTGGGGATGTATATAAATATTCATGTGCTTTTTGTTTTGTAACATTGACTTTCTTTCACTGATGAAGGCATCTTAGCCGAAACCGGTTTGGATATTAAAGCTATGTATTTCTACTAGCTTGTTTGTGTTTTTGGTTTTTGAGTGTTCCGGATTCATACACATGCTGGCCAACAGTTGTTTATTTGGTATTTTCGGGCCATGCATATCCTACGTGCACAGCATAGTGTTCACTAACGGACTGCCAGCCACCCCTCTGCTTAAGGACTTCCAGGATATCAGCAAAAGAGATATCCTCTGAGGGAGACCATGGGGACCCTTCTGACTCCTCTAAGTCGGTGTCTGATGTCAAAGACTCCTGCGGGGAGTCTAAATGCCTCCTCTTACAAAGTTTCTTCCTGGGAACCTCATCAGTGAGAGCTTCTGATGAGGTCTCAGTAGAACAAGGGTCACCTGATGGGGTTACCGGAGGCTCTGGGTCTCAGTAGAGTCAGAAAGCGACACTTTAGGGGAGGAGGAGGAGAGCCCTGATGTGTGTCTTGGATGACATAACCCTCCTCATAGCATCGAAGGCTCTACTGCTCCGACCCAAGGAAGCTGCCGGTTCTGAAGAAAACTGCAACCTCCCCGGCACCGAGACAGTGGGCTCCAAGCCAGAGGAAGGAGCTGAGCTCATCTGCGCTGATGCTCCAAGAGAAAGGGTCGGAACTGATGCATTGGTTAGACCCCATCGGATAGAACCCCTCCCCCAGAGCCAACCAGTGTGCGTCTGCTCCCAGACTGTCCAAACGGCACCGAAGAAGTCAGGGTTGATGGAGCTGAAGGCACTGGAACAGGCTTCGGCTTTGAAGGCTCCACAATCATCAGATCCTCCTCCCCCGGCTCCGAAGGCCCGGTTCCGCAAGGAGGAGCAGTCACAGCAGGTGCGATGGTCTTGGGCTCCAAAACCGGTTAGGTCGACGCAGATAATAATTTGGCCATTGCCAGGTTCTTGAGAAGCCTCTGCACCACCTGGTCCACATCAGAGAGGGTCCTCTAAGAACGAGTCGAAGGAACCGAAGAAGCCACCGATTGAATAGGCGATCTTAAGGTTTTGGAGACTGGCTCCAAGGCTGGGGACTGGCTCTGAAACACTGGCTCGGTGCACGGCTCCGAAGACTACAGAGCTGGTGACTGCATCTTCACAGCAAGGCTAGGAACCGATGACTTGGGCTCCAGGTAAGCTTTAGAGGACTTTGACCCCTTCGATGACTTGGAGGTCTGGTCAGCCTTGTCCAAGGACTCCTGAAAGTCTGGCTTCAGTAATCCTCTATCCACCAACTTTCTTCTTCTTTCAAGCAAAACCCAGCTACTGAAGGAATGGCAGATGGAGCAATCCTCCTGGAGGTGAAATGGCCCCAAGCAATGGACACAATTTACGTGCGTGTCAGTGATTGACATTTTCTGCCCGCGTTTTGTGCACTTTTTAAAGCCTGATTTTTACTTCTCCTTTTGGTCAGCTATACTAAGAAGAAACACCAACAGTATGCACTAATCCGAACAAATATGTAGAACAGCACACACACACACACCGCCAACTCTTAACTACTGTATAAAACCGCAAACTCTAACAACTGTAAAAAGATAAATGTAACTCTACATTTTTAAAGCTAACTAACAAGCTAAATATACACTTCTAGCGAAAACTACTCTAAATCTTAAGAACTAAGCACACGCTAATAATTGGATAGGGAACTATTAAACCAAGGCATGGCCAAAGGTCTAAGAGCAGCCGCTCTTAAAAGGATGAATTCTCGTCAAACATATCAAAAAACTAAGGCAAGCAAAGGCGAACTAGCCGTATAAACATAAAACTAGCCAAAAAGCTTAGCTGTAAAGGTATAATCGATAGAAAATTTTTCACAAACTGGCCCGAGCCTCTCCAATGACCTCCGATCTGTTGCAGCGGCAAACTAGATCTGGGGTAGGTCAGAGAGCATCATGGGATAGGGACCTGGCCTCGAGCTACTCTGTGATCTTTAGCTAGTAAAGTGGCCGACTCAGAGCCGATAGATCGGCTCCGAACCTATGTGTAAGAATGAACGGCGAGATTGAACAACTTCACACCTGCAAAGAGTAGAAAATCTAAAAATGGGAACATCACAGCATGATAGAATAATGAATCTCCAAATTAAGGAGAAACGAGTAGAGCAGATGCCATATGAAGATAGCTTGGAGTCTTCAGTTCAGTTGGAGTTGCACAGCAAGGAAAGGAACCAGAAACTCTGATGCAGTCAATGTTGTGGAGTTCTAGGCCAGTGAGTTCCCATATAAAAGAGCACAACGGATGACACAGGGTGAAGCTGAACAGAATATAACACAGGAGGATCTTCTGGAACTTTCTGTACAATGTCAGCAGGAAACTGAGAACAAAGAGTATGCCCTTAATTTAGATGAATTGGTCATTTAATAGATGTGGATAGACATATTAAGAGCAATAAGTAGACTACAGCAAGTCAATAAAAACCAAAATGTTCAAAGTTTCATAAACAAATGAATTCAGTAATCCAGACTGTTCATAGAAGTTCAAGCCATACAACAGAAGTAAATAGGATACACTACTGTGCAGCTAAATTCATAACATATGAAGTATTACTACAAAAACACAGAGCAGAAAGGAAGGGGAGAAGTCAAATGCTGTCACAGATATATCAGATAAAGCAATTAAGACACAGTGTTGCTGTTGCAAGAGTACAGAAGAGGCAGCAGATCAATAAAAATACTCAGATGTGATAAAAGCAACTCGCAGCATCAGAACAGACCAGGATCTGTCATACACTATTGCAAATAATAAACTAAAGATATCAGCATAGGTTAAAAAAACTTAGAAAATATATGCGTAAATATAAAAGAAAAGTACAAAGTAAGCAATTTATTGATCAGCCAAAAAATTTGAGAGAAAAGGGAAACAAGGCAAAAAGAATAGAAACCCCACCAGAAAAAGAAAGACATTTTGGAGAAATATTTATGAAGATTCTGTAGAACATACAGAAGCTGAATGGATAGAAGAAATGAAAAAGAATAAGAAGTTCAAATGTACAGGTTATGAAATGGTATGAAGTAATGGCCACAGAAATTGAAACAAAATAAAAAATGTTCCTAATTGGAAAACCCGAGGCCCAGATGCAGTACCTAACTTCTGGCTAAAAGTATTTTACCATTTTTACATGAGGACTCAGCCATGAGTAAGAGCTATTTATATGTGCTCCCAAGAACAGATGACAACCAGGTTAACAGGAAAAATGATACTCCTCAAGAGTGAACCTGCAAGATATCCTAAAAACTATAGACCAGTACTTTGCCTTCCAGTGATGTATAAACTATACACTAGAATTAATGCTGAGCTGACAGAGTTTACAGTCATTTAGAAGAAAACTCAATCATGGCAATAGAACAAAAGGGTAACATAAGAAAGTCATATGGAGAAAGGATCATTTGTTGCTAAAGTCATAATGGAGAATTGTAAAAAGGATAAGAATCTAAGTATGGCTTGGATAATCTACAAAAAAGCATTTGACAGCAGCCCGCATTCATGGATAAGAGTGCTTACAAATGTGTAAGATACATCCTACATTGATCAATTACATTACACTGACCTTGAAACAGTGGCAAACCACTCTGCAGCTAAGCCATGATAAAGAACGAATTATTATTCCAGGGATAAACATTCAAAGGGGAATATTCCTGGATGATTATCACCATGTTTGTGTCTTGCCCTTAACCTGTTAAATGGTCTACTTAATAGGTCATGGCTATAATTTGGCTCCCAGAAAACAACAGTGCCATCTTTGTGGTTGAGTAAAAACTGTGTAGTTCATCAGAAGAATAACAGAAAGCACAACTGTAAGTAGTCAAAACTTTCTCAGATGAAATAAGAATGTCATTTGGTCTTGATAAATGTGCAGAAAGCAACCTTTAAAGCAGGAAGGCTGCAGCACCAAGAAAATGTCTGAATGTGATATAAAAACTTAAGCAAGAGGGAATGTGTAAATATTTGGGAATTGATGAATGATCAACAGTAAAACATGAACAAATGCAAATAAAACTTAGGAATATTTTAGAAGACTAAAATCAATACTGAGAACAGCTCTGACATATAGAAAGAAAGCTATAAACCATTTTGAAATTCCTGTTCTAACTTACAGTTGTGGGGTGACTGGCCCCAAAAGGTATTGGATCAGTTGGGCAGGAAAACAAGAAAAAAAGCTTCATGCTCATCAAATGATTTATTTAAAAAAAAAAAATCAGATCAGTGTATACCAAGATTATATATTCCCTATTCTGAAGGAGATATGGGCCACCTTGAAATCAATTGCATGTACAAATCCAAAGTCGTAGGACTGCGTACATATTTGCTGATGTCACAAGATCCAAACAGAGAAAGTTTTAAAACATGAGAACAAGTCAAAGAGGACTTCCCTGCTTAGTTTAACAGAAGCATATTTTTGTCAAGTAGGAACTGAAATCAAACCAAAAGTAAATAAAAAATCGGGCAGTAACTGAATGTGCCAAAAAATGAAACATTGTAAGGTGAAGGATCAGATGAGAAGGCAAGAAACGTGGAAAATGAATAAATATAGTTGCAAGCACAGAAAACTCCTGGAACAACCTCATATCGATCAGGATTTAAATGTAGGAATGGTCAAGGAGAGCTAATTTAAACCAAAAGACAAAAGGTTAATATTGGCAGCCCAAAATAGTGGACTATGTAGACTTTGGTTTATAAAGCCCATTGAACATGTCGGAGAAACACACAAATGTAGGTTTTGTGAAACAGTCGCACATCCTGATGCTGGGTGTGATACACTAATGGCAGAAGGCCTGTATACTGAAAGGCATAATGATGTGGCAAGACTGGTGAACTGAGCTTTGTTCCTCCACTTCCAATGGTATAGGGGATAGGAAGAAGTCCCCCTTTGCTTGTTGATATCCCAGACCACTTACAAAATCACACCCTTGGGGAGACTGTTGTGAAAATCCTTCAGTGCCAGGACCACCACTTTCATCTCCAACACAGATATGCAAACTGGCCTCCAACTAAGACTAGGCACCTTGGATCTTCCCTTTGTAATGCTCCTCACCTGAGCAGGGAAACATCTGTGGGCAAAGTGGCTGGGGACAACCAAATGGAGTCCTGAGAAGACATTGTCAGATGTCAACCACCAGGAAATGAGGACACATCTCCATAAATCAGTTGTATGGGAACTGCATAGTGAGTTTTCAGAGACCACTGGACTGAAAAGGTTCACTGAGGAACCTTCATGTGAAACATGGAACTGGTAATATGGTAGCAGCCATCAAACCAAGGATACTGAGAACTAGAGAAGCTGGTGGTCTCAGGTGCAAAAAGACCTGACAGGGTTGAACACTGAAACCTGAAAAGTGGGAGCTTGGGATCTGAATGGTCGTGTCCAGATGCCAACTTATAAAACTCCAGAGCCTGGACTGGTTCTAGATTGGTTGAAATTCACCATTATCCCCAAAGAGATGCACAGATGGAGAAAGGATTTTCTTACCTGAACTAGTGATGCCCTTAAAGTTGTCTTATGGAGCCAGTTGTCTAGGTATAAGAAAACCCAGAATCCCTGCAGCCTGAGCGGCTGCCGTGCATTTGGTGAACACCTGTGGTGAGACCAAAGGGTGGCACCGAAAACTGACTTGCCCCAATTTTGAGCACAGGAACCTCCTGGAATGCCTTGCATCCTGGAGTCCACCATGTACATCCAATCATGCTCCTTTAGCAGAAGTAGAATAGACTGTACCATTATCATCTGAAGTTGGTCTGTTTGATTATTACATTTAGTGTGCTTAAGTCCAGAATGGGCCTTGTTTATTTTGGGCACCAAAAAGAATCTTGATTAGACCCCAAATCCTTTCTGGCCTGGTGGAACTTCTTTAGAGGACTTGTTTTACAATCAGCTTTTTGAATCTGGTGCCACCTCCCTTCACTGATGGGATGAATGTCTGGAAGGGAGGCTTACAAATAGACAAAACTGAAAGGGGAGAGTGTGGCCTTTGGCAACGACTCTCCAACATCCAGAAATCAGATGTGGTGGCCGCCTAAGCTTGAGGGTGGAGAACCAAGTGCCCACCCCACCTACCTCCAGAGAACAGCAGCCTTGGAATACAAAGGGCTTGCTGGAGAAAGTGCCCTGAAGTTCTGATTTTGAAGACCACTCCTGCCCTTAGGGTGACATTCGCTAAAGTCTCTCCCCTGCCCAAGAGGCATTGTCATCTAGAGCTTGCAATTTGCAAGCCTTAATTGTCTTACTCAGCCCCGTTTTGGTTGTTTCATAATGACAGACTCTTAAAACTAGCCTCTCTCTTGTGCTTTAGGTGCCTCAGAGGTCTCGCTGCGTTAGTCTTTTTAGATTCCAGTTTTCTTTCCCCAAACTAAAAAAGGTCAACCAACTTCTGAGCATAACGTTTTTAGATGGTTGTCCCAGGTTGTTTTTACCATGGAAAATGTCCATACCCCAGAAGGTAGGACACACTCCTCTAGAGTTATGGCTATGTCTGGAGATATTTAAAAAGGGTTGGATTTAGGATGCTCTATAAACTGCAACCTTCCCTCTGTACACACTTCCACTAAACATTGCATTTTCTAGGGCCAGAACTGAATTTTCTGTCTGGCCTTCCGGACTCTGGTCCTGCATCTTACTTCCTGCTTCTGAAGCTTTAGCAATCATTCTGTAGAGCTCTGCGCTAATGCAGCAGTAATCTAATGATGAATGTGTGTAAGTTTACTTACTTTAACAGTAGATGTTTGAATAGACTGCTAATAAAATACACCCTCCCTCCATCCCCTTCCCTTATTTTATGTATTTTTTCTCATCTACTGTCCTTTGGCCATGGTAGGATTCCCTCTCCCCTCCTTCTGCTATGACACAGGTGTAGAATTATAGCCCCCCCCCCAAAGTTGAAGAAAGAAAAGCTCTGAATTTTAGCATGCATTATGTCCCATTTTATACAAGCATGTATGGTGCAAGAGGAAGAAGCCCAAAAGCTTTTGTATACTGACTGGGCATCTGATGGATGACAAGACACATCCCATGATCTATGTGAATATTTACTGTTTTGATAAGATTATAACTAGTCTATTTTGAAGTTGGTAACTGACAGAAGGAGCAGTCTAAAGCCCAGCTCATGCTTTATTCTTTTTATGACCTCTTGGTTAGCTTGTTACAGATTCTGCTATATTCTTCTAAAAATAGAAGCAAACTGGTGGACATGAAAGTACAGTTTTGTACCTACCATAAATGTAGATGTTAGAGTGCTAATACAGCTGCAGTAATCACAGATGGGTTTTCTGCCGTCAGGCGGGTCCTCGGTCGGCCGAATTCCAAAGTCTAGGTCCGGCGTCAGTTGTTGTCGCTTTCTTTCCTGACGTCAGTGAGACAGGTGTATATAAGACACAGCCGACGCCATTTTCTTCAGTCTTTCTTGCCCCAGATGTCAGGTGCCCCCAGAAGGAAGGCAATACATAAATAATATATATATATATACATGCAATGCAATATAATCAAAAATCAGTAGTTGCAAGCAAATATACCATAGAAGGATAACCCAATCAGGTTGTATGAGGAGGGATTAGCCCCTAGGACCTTACCAAAAGGGGCAGGAGGGAGGGAAACCTGTACTGCAGCTGTATTAGCACTCGAACATCTACATTTATGGTAGGTACAAAACTGTACTATGTTCATCGTGCATACAGCTGCAGTAATCACAGATGGGTAGAATCCCAAAGCTACGCACAGGGTGGTAGGTACTAGGTGAAACTGGGATGAGCCAGGATGCCCTGCAACACAGCAGTGGCAAAGCCTGCTCTAGTTTTGGAGTATAAAAGGCAGGTTGTAGTGTTTTGTGAAGGTATGCACAGAACTCCAAGTGGCTGCCTCCAAAATATCTTTGGTAGGAACTCCTCTAAGGAAGGCTGTAGAGGTAGCTGTGGCCCTGGTGGAGTGGGATCTGATGCCTGTAGGGACAGATTTTCCATGATAGGAGTAACAAAACCGTATGCAGTGGCCTATCCATTTTGAAATTGTCTGTTTGGTAACTGGCTTCCCTTGAGCTCCTACAGCATAGGACACAAAAAGTTGTTCTGATTTCCTGAAAGGCTTTGTTCTGTCCAAATAATAACATAGCTGTCTATGGATGTCTAAGGAGTGTAGCAGCCTTTCCCCTTTGTTTTGAGGATTGGGGTAAAAGGTAGGCAAGTGTATGGCTTGATTTAAAGCTACCCTGGATACCACTTTAGGCATAAATGACGGGTTGGTTCGAAGGGAATCCCCTGTCCTGATGGAAGATGAGAAAGGGCTGCAGAGCCATGAGGGCTTGTAGTTCCGAAACCCTATGAGCTGAGGTAATGGCCAGTAGGAAAGCTGTTTTCCAGGACAAATATTGCAAATCTGTTGAGGCAGCTGGTTCAAAGGGAGGCAATGTTAATTTTTCTAGAATGTAATTGAGATCCCAGGCTGGTATTGGTTGTCTCCTTGGTGGTCTTATATTCTTAACCCCTCTGAGGAACTGTCTTAAGAGTGGGTGAGAGAATAAGGGTGGATCAGTGTTGAATTCTGCAGAAATGGCTGAGGCATGAATTTTTATGGAGGAAAATGAAAGTCCACTGTTCAGCAGCTCAGCTAGATACTGTAAAATCTGAGGCAAATTCAGTTTTCTAGGATCCTGGCCTTTTTTCTCATTCCAAGAGCAAAACCGTTTCCACTTTGCGGAGTAAGCCTTTCTAGTAGATGGCCTTCTGGCCTCCAAAATGACATCCTGCACCTCTTTGGAGAGCAGGGTTTGTTGTGGTGTTAAGGAATTTTCCATGCAGCGAGATTGAGTGTTTTCAGCTGACTGTGAAGAGTTTTGTAGCTGTGTTGAGTCAGTAGAAGAGGCATTAGAGGTAGGGACCAGGGAGGGAGTATGCGTTAGGCTCCTCAGGAGTGGGTACCAGTGTTGTCTTGGCCAGTCTGGAGCAATCAGTATCATCTTCGGTCTGTCTGTTCTTGCTTTCAAGAGCACCTTGGGCAGAAGAGGCAAAGGTGGGAAAGCGTAAACTGACCATGCTGCCCAACTGAATGAAAGGGTGTCCACTCTCCAGGCCTTTGGATGAAAGGTCCTTGAACAGAACTTTTCCAATTGATGATTCCTGTGGGAGGCGAAGAGATCTATGTCTGGCCTTCCCCACGCTTGGATTATCTTTGTAAACACTTGAGGATGCAACTTCCATTCGTGTGGGTCTGTCATATTTCTGCTTAGATTGTCTGCCAGCGTGTTTTCCAAACCTGGCAAGTACTGTGCTTGAAGTTCGATTTGCCATTCCAGAGCCAAATTCCAAAGTGTCATGGCTAGTCTGCACAGGGGGTATAAATGTGTTCCTCCTTGTTTGTTTATGTACCACATTACTGTGGTGTTGTCTGATCTTATCAATAATTGTTCTGGATGCAGGAGGTCCTTGAAAGCTGTAATTGCATTTATCACTGCTAGCATTTCTTTTTGATTGATGTGAAGGTGCTTTTCCTCTTGGGACCATTTGCCCTGAATGCACCTGTCTGTCATGTGCGCCCCCAGGCGTAATCTGAGGCATCTGTTGTGATGACTTGATTTGCTTGAGGCTTGCAGAATGGGAGACCTGTGTTTTTGACATGCTTGGGCCCACCATAGAAATTCCTTTTGCAAACATGGAATTATTGGTATTATTGTTTCCAAACTGTGGCTGTGTTGAGACCATAGGTTTTTTAGGTACCATTGAAGTTTCCTCATATGCAACTTTGCACATGGGATTAAAAGAATGCAAGATGCCATGAAGCCCAGAGCCTGCAGGATTTTCCTTGGTGAGCCTGGTACAATTTGCTAGTATTTTGAAGTACTGAGTTAGTTGCCCCTGTTTTTCTGGCATAAGATAGGCCATTTGGGTGTTTGTGTCCAAGTTAGCACCTAGGAAAGTTATTTTCTGAGATGGTGTTAGCCTGGATTTCTCTTTGTTGACTGTGTATCCCAGAGAATTCAGTAACCGTGTCACATAAGCCAGATGTTCTAGAAGTATGTGCTTGCTGTCCGCTTGGATCAGGCAATCGTCCAAATAAGGGTAAATTTGTATCCCTTGAAGTCTGCAGTAGGCAATTACTGATGCCAGGCATTTCGTGAATACTCTGGGCGCAGTAGATAAGCCAAAGGGCAATGCAGAGAACTGATAGTGGATTGAACCTGCAAGAAATCTGAGGTATCTTCTGCAGCTTTGTCTGATTGGGACATGCAGGTATGCCTCCTTGAGGTCCAATGTTACCAGCCAAAACTCCTTGCCCAGCATGGGAAGAAGCTGCTGTAATGTGAGCATCTTGAATTTTGGTACGAGTAGAAAAGTGTTTAGGATGGATAAGTCCAAAATGGGTCTCCAGTCGGTTCCTTTCCTTGGTACCAGAAATAGTCTGGAATAAAAACCTTGACCTTGTTCGTGAGTAGGTACCTATTGAATAGCTTTCATGTCTATGAGCTTTGAAATTTGTAGTTGTGCCTCTGCCCTTTGATTGTGTGGCAGGTTTGGCATGCCTCTCATTTTTGGAAGAGTGTGAAAATGGAATCTGTAGCCTCTGTTTATAATGTCCAGGATCCATTTGTCTGTTGTGATAATATGCCAATTTCTTGTAAATAATGCCAGCTTTCCTCCCAAGGGTGCTGCCAGCTGAGACTTGCTTGGCATGAAAAGGAGGAAGTCATTGAGTTTGTTTCCTGTATTGTTGTGCACTGTCTTCGCCACCTCTTGGTGCTGGAGTTTGCCATTGCCTGCCTCTGTATGATCCTTGAGATTGTCCTCTGCCCCTTGTGCGCCTGTATCTACCTCTTTGGGGCTTGTCCGTGGCTGGAAAGGACCAATTTTTAGAAGGCCAATTTCTGCTAAAACGTGGTGGTTGAACCTGTAGAAAAGCTTTGACAGTTTGCATAGATTTGGCTTTTTCTTCCATTTTCCGTAGTATCTCCTCAGCATTAGTACCAAATAGCACATCCTTTTGTAAAGGGAGCATCTAGTAGTTTAGCTTTAACATGATCAGGCAAGATTTGTTCCCTAAGCCAGGCATATCTACGAATGACTGATCCTGTAACAGCAGCTCTACTTGAGGCCTCTAGGGCATCATAGCCACATTGTAAGGTGTGTTTACCCACTTGTTCTGCACTATGCATCATATCCTGCAACTCCTTCAAATCTGGTTGTTCAGGTTGAGACATTTTATTTCTTAATTGTGATAACAGAAACTGCTTATATTTAAGCATATGGAACTGACAATTTAAGGCCCTCATGGCTAGGGTGGCCGAGGTATATACCTTTTTCCCCACCTTTCTAAGGATCTAGACTCTCTTTTGGAAGGTAGTGGATTCTTAGCAGTAGAGGCCTTCATTCCTTTGGGGCCTTGAGAAATGGTTTCAGGGTCAGCATTATGGCTTTTGTAAAGAAATTGGTGAGAGTTAGGAACTCTGTAGTACCTATTAGGCTTGACTGGGGCAGGAGGCAGGGAATCCGGATTAAGGCAAGCCTCCGAATAAACATCATCAAGTATGTCCAAGACAGGAGGTATCGCCAGAGGTCTGTGTTGAGGTAACAAAAGAAATTCCCTAAGTCTTTTCTTGAATCAGAAAAGTCTTGGCCTTCCCAATGGAAGTGTTCCCGCAAGGTTTCCCCAAAAGAAAAATCCTCTGGAGGAGATGCAGAAGGAATGGACTGCTCTGCATCAGAATCTTCAAAAGGGGAGGAGGAGTGTTCCTCTACATCAGAATGTTCTGAAAAAATGGAGCCCTGATCAGAAGAGGGAGGATCTTCCTCCACTCTGGCTCTCTTGTCTGGAGGGGGTTGGGAACCCCTGATAAGAGTAATTAAATCCTCAGCCATTTTTAGCATCTGCTTTTTAGGCATGTGGCCTGGAGATGGGCCCTGTGCAACAGGCCTCTTGGGATGCATGGCTGATTTGGACTTAGTGAAGGCCTTAATGGAAAAGGAAGATGAGGGTCTAAAGACACCATGAGTGGAAGTGGACCTGTCCACATTAGAAGGCTCAACGCTCACAGTGGCTTCGGTGGTTGTAGTCTGGGTATGGGCCGAGGTACCTGGGGTCTCTGTTACACAAGACATCGCCAAAGAAGTGTCGTTGGTAGTCAGGGGCTGCATAGGCGTCTCACTGAGAACCGGACCACGTGTAGCCGGTTTTGGCGTGGTGTCGGTGGAGAACGCTGACCTCGCGTGTCGGTCCTTGTCCTTGCGTTTTTTGGACAAAACGGTAGTCGGAGTCTCTGACATTTTATAATCAAAGGCTTTACCAAAAAAGTGTTGGGCGAACTCCGCCCGACGCTTAATAGTGCGTTTATTGAAAGTAGCGTAAAAGCGACAGCCCGAGACGTCGTGGTCTGGGCCTAAACAAGGTATGCAGAGGGAATGGAAATCCTTATGCGGTATTTGCTTCCCACAAGAAATACAATTGTTAACTTTTTCTGACATCATTCTGAGGCAAGAAAAGATTCCCCAACGGGGTACTTAGCTTTAAAGAAGACTTCGGTTTCCAATTTTTCGTAAATTCAGGAGCTGGCCGACCGGCACTTGCGAACTGCTTCTGCTTCGGGCACCGCACGGCAAAAAAGACTGAAGAAAATGGCGTCGGCTGTGTCTTGTATACACCTGTCTCACTGACATCCGGAAAGAAAGCGACAACCGACGCCGGACCTAGACTTTGGAATTTGGCCGACCGAGGACCCGCCTGACGGCAGAAAACCCAGCTGTGATTACTGCAGCTGTATGCACGATGAACATCATATGAGTCTCTAATTTGCCCACAGCATGGTGCTTCTTATGCAGGGAAATATTTGTGCTCTGCAAAATAGGTGACCTGCACAGGGCTACTATTGAATTAGTAATATTTTGCCTGCCTTGAAGAGTTTATTGCACATAGCATATTGCTTTGGAGACCATAAAAATCTGGTCTGCCACATTTGGCATAGGTGCTATGCTGCGTGGCTTCTCCCATTTCTTCTATTACATACTGTGTGATGTGCTTTTGGAGGAGTACTGTCAGAGGACCCATGACTTCTTTTGCACATTGGGGAAGCAACACCGGAAGGGTGAAAAGCTAGTTAGACTTAGAATCCACAGAAAGAACTATTCTCAAAAAAAGTTAGCAATGTAAGTGCTAATGCCTGAAAAACGGAGCAGCAAAACACTGAAGAGACTAGGCCAGGCATTAGGGAAGTATGCCAAAGTAGGTTAATTTGTAAAATTGACAACATTAAGAAGAGTGGACACCCAAGGGTATACATAGTTGGTATACAAGTGCTGCTGGGGATACTTGATGCCTTAAAACTGAAGTGAGGTCACTTAGACTAGCAGGCAGTAGGAGGAAGATTCTGAACCATCATGGACTTGGTGGCTGAAGTTTGCTTCGCCATCAGGTGAGAGCATTGATATTTGCAGTGCAATTCTGACTCAACCTTTCAAGAACTATGTTGTATAGTAACAGATGGAGAGGCAGGAGATGGTGAAAGATGCCTTTTTAAAAGCAGATTTCTTTAACAAGAGAGAACTTTTAAAACCAGCTTGTCTCTTTTTGTATAGTAGCATGTCATTAAACAACAAATTGGACATCTGCATACGTCATGTTGAGGATCTTAACCATACAGGCATTTGGTGTGCCTGTCAGTGAGTGGAATGGATATTACCTGCTACAGGCCCACTAATAAGAATGTTGAGGACATGCAAGTCCAGGAAATGAAGATCCACTCTGCAAAGTGGGGCTGTACCGAGTAGAAATAAAGGAGACAGAAAAATAGTGAAGACAAACGCACTACATTCACTTAAAATGAAAATGTAAGGTTTCATGCAAGCATTATGGGTCATCCAGAATTGTTCTTAAACTGTTGGTTTTACTTAATGCTACGATTCCTGGATGCATACATGAGGTCCAGTTCCTACTCTGGAGTTAGTTATCAAATAGCTAACAAATGTTATCACACACAATTGGAGAAATTAGTCTACACCCTCATTTTTCAGAACATGTAAGCACAACTGTTGTCAAACGGAATTGTATACTATTAAAAAAGACATCTAAATATATTGGGTTAAACTGAAATCTCTAACGCACAAAAACAAAATGCCAGCAAGAAGGTCAAAATGTTGATCGAAACAGAGATTTAATAGAAAAATAATTAACCACTTTGGTCTTTCTGGAAACTTCATCAGAATACAGGCCATCTTGAAATGCAACCTTATATAATACAGTTTGTCCTAAACTATTGGATCTGATGTTACCATTTTCATTTGTTCAATGAATGGGTTCAGATCCAATCCTCTGATCAGACTCTCAACTTGCTCCCTTTACCCATAATGCCCCTGATTACTGCTTTACCTCAGATCTCATTTGCCACTGTAGCGATCAGTCTGAATGTTGCACTGTTCAACTGGGAGTCAGTGGTGAGAGAATATATATATATATATATATATTTTTTTTTTTGCTGTATTACTTTTTTTTTTCTCTCTTTACCAGTTAGTATAAAATTCTATCCTAGCATTGCTGGCAGGATCTTTCTTCTTACCTCTCGAGGTAATTTTTTTTTCTTTTCATACCGTTGCTGGTATGTTCTCCCTTAAAAAAGATATATGCGCGCGCACACACATGTATATATATATATATATATGGGTCTACTTTCATAGACCGAAGCGCCACTTTACCGACACCCGGAAGACCGAGACGGAACGACCGAACAGGTAGGTTACCGAAAACGCGATATCCCGACGGCTGAGAGACCGACAACGGCAGCGTGTGAGCGCGATACGGTAAGTGTGCGAAAGTGACAGATGTAGTATTGGGGAGCGGACAGGTAAGTGTACGATACTGAGGGATTTTAGGATAGTGTGTGGAAAATGTGAGTGTGCGGTGGTGTCGGACTAAGGGTTCCGGTGAGGTAAGTGTGTGGAAGTGACGTAGAGCTGTGTAGGGTAGTGTTAAGTGTATTAGGGTTAGAATGCGGGTGGAGTGAGTGTGCGATAGTGATGGGCTGAATGTTTTAGGGTGTGTTAAGTGAGTTAGGGTTAGGGTGCAGGTAGGGTGAGTGTGCGATAGTGACTGTGTTGAGATTTAGGGGTGTGTTAAGTGAGTTAGGGTTAGGGTGCGGGTTGGGTAAGTGTGCGGTAGTGTCGGACGTTAGGGTTAGGGTTTAGGTTAAGGTTAGTGGATATGTTGTTGTATGCAATGTGTATTTGGCGTTTTTTGTGTCGGTGTTTTGGTGTTCGGTATGTTGAGTTGTCGGTGTGGTGTGTTGTCGGTGGTTTGGGGTGGGGAAAATGTGTGTCGGTGATTCGTACGTTCGGTCTATGAAAGTAGACCCATATATATATATATATTACATACATGTACACACACCGTCTCTCCTGAATTGTGTTCCTTGTGTGGTGTACTTTTCTGGTATGGAAGACAAACCTACCAATACCAAGAAATGCACTTCCTGTGCGCATAAGACACCAAATTTGGGGGCCCACAGGGAGTGCGTGCATTGTTTTGGACCTGCTTATCTTCAGATTTCTTGGGAAATGTGTGCAGATTTTAATGCCAGTGCTAAGTGATGGCTGTAACATGCTTATTTTGAAATGGATGCTGCCTGCTTCTTCGTCTGCAGTTATTTACTTCAGGGCTCAACCCCCCCCCCCCCCTTAAGAGGTCAGAAGACTTCGGAGACCAGTGTAAGAAACATTCCTCTGTCCAGTCACCTCCTTGAGTTTGAAGCCAGCATCAAAAATGAAAAAGGTCTCTGGTAAGACATTGTAGGATCCTGCTCCTAAGGCTAAGGTGGCTTTGGAGACTTGCTCAGCTGTGCAAACGGATCTTCTTATCTTGTCTCTGTGCTTCTTTCCAGAGCCAGTTTCTCCAAGATTGAGGTCCCCATTCTAACAGGAGACTCCTAAAAAGATGTCTCATCCTCTCTCAGGTCTTTGCAGAGTCTCTCTGAATATGATGTAGATAGGATGATGAGAAAGTTTTAGAACTCAGATCCAGATGGGGGTCTTTCAGGCTCCGTCCCCTTCACACTCTTTACTGACTATGCTTCTGATCAAACCTCTGGTTTCGGAGCAGTCTGATCCTGAGATGCCAAGAGTCAAAATGTCTGATCAGAGAATGCTGCCTTCCTTGACTTAGACTGTCTCTCTGATCCATTAGTCTCCAAGAGTTTTGGAGCAGAGCGAGTCTGAGTGTAAGCATCCGAGTCGGGTCTGTGGAGATGCCTTCGCCTCAGAGGGTTTCCCCCTTGGTGCCTTGGCATTTAACAGCTCAGGTCCAATTCCCTCAGGGGCAGAACCTGGAGAGAGTTGGCTGACCCAAGTGCTTTGGCTCCGGGGAGACTTGACTTCCACATCTCCTGGGCCTTCTGCCTTCAAGGTAGTGAAAAGGGTTTTCTCTCCTGTCCAGGGGATCCTTAGACTATCACCTCTTTCAATCTTATTCCCATTCCTCCTCCAGATCTGACTGCACAGGGACAGACAACCAATAAAAGCTTCCAGACTGTCCCTGTACAGCGGCTCCCCTTTCTTTTGACACTTCTCCAGAGTTACCCCATTGTAGACATTCCTTGAAAGAAATTGTACAATTAGATTCCCCTCAGGAATCATTGACAGAGGACACTGATTTTGATGGAGAAAGGCCCCCCAGATCTCTACCAGAAGACATCTCATTTGCAGATATTTTAGAAATCCTGTACCAGAAAGGTGGATTGTCTTTGCAGAACCCTTTTCTGGAGGAATTGGTGTCCAGGTCTGGCCCATCTACATTTTGGGTTACACCCCCCCAGTGGCTGACCTTGTTGATGTAGTCTTCCTCCGGGCACAGAAGGAGCCAGATTCTGTCGGGCCCATCCCTAAGTGGCCAGATAAAGTCCTCAGTACACCACTAGACTGACATTGGTCTAAGGGGATTCCTATAGATGCCATGGTTGTTGCAGCAGCCACAAAGAAGGAACTAGCTGACCAGAGCTCACCTGTCCATCCCCCTAACAGAGATGGAAAGATCAAGTATACACACACAGTATTCATGCAGCCAATAACAAACCTGAAAAACGAAAATTACTCACGTAGTGGTGTACACTCAGGAATACAGAAAGTTTGGAACTGGCAAGGTGCGGCTATAAACTTTTATTGAAAAAAAATAGAAATACAAATAAAACTTATTTATCCCATTCCTGCTTTTAGTGTCAATATTATCTAAAATATTGAATTATAGCAAATATATAAAATATATGTTGAAAGTCAAGAGAAATGCAACTAATCAGTTAATCCTAGAGTACATAGTACAATATTTGTTTTACAGTACAATATTTAATACAAGTTTTGTTTTATATATTCTTAAAATGGTTTTAGCTAGTGTTTTAATTAGTTTGTGTCCGCGACTTTAGATATTCTTAATTGGATTACACTATTAAGATGGAAAAGTATTTATACAGGTTCAGTAGTGCCTTAATGGTTCTGTAGTTGTCCCATTGTCAGGGATGAAAGCACCTGACCATTATATTTTTATTTTTTTCAAGAAAAAAGTTTATAGCTGCACCTTGCCAGTTGAATTACCGGGCATATTTACTAGGTTACAGAAGAACTTGGGAAGAGTCTTCCCCATGTTCTACCCAATCAGCAGGAGCAACCAGCTCTGGAAATTTGAAAGCTGCAAGACAAGAGAGTCATCCAAGAGGTCCCACCAGACAAAACAGGATCCAATTTTTACTAAAGGCTTAGTGCCAAAGAAAACAGGATCCAAGACCCATCCTGGATCTCTGTTATCCAAACAATTATATAAACAATTCCAGATGGTCATGGTACAGCCCATTCTACCCTTGCTCCATAAAGGCAACTAGATGTGCTCTACAGATCTAAAGGATGTGTACTATCACATAAAAGTAAACGTACTATCCTGAAGTCAGTCACTTCCAGCAGGGAGCCAGTCGTCATGGATTCAGACTTCTGCTCTTTGGTCTTACCACAACCCAAAGGGTGTTCACCAACTGCATGGCAGTGAGTGCAGCTTACCACAGTGCAGAATTCTTATGCTAAGATTACATGTTGGTCAGGTTCTCTCTCATCCCCTCCCTCCAGTCAAACTGATTTATGAGCTCTGGGATTGATAGCTGCTATACCATCAAGTCCAGTGGTCCATTCTACACCAACCCTTACAATGTCTAACACGGTACAGGAATATACAAGGGACTGTTACTACGGTGGATCCAAACAAGATTTGTTAAGGTTGCCCCATTATCCTTCCTCCACATAGACCATGAACACCTCCCAGTGGGGGTGGGGGCATTACGTGGGATGGACTGTTCAATGTCTGTGGATCCTGGTAAAGACTGCATTGCATGTAAATGTCATGGAGACGAGAGTGGTCCTGTTAACATATTGCAGGCCTTCCAAAACTGTCTTCCTCTGGGGACAGTTGCTATTCAGACTGACAGTGTTAGTGGTTTGGTACATCAAACGGGAAATCCAGATCCTCTTGCCCTCTTTGCCGAGAAGGAATGAGAGTGTGTTTGGCAATAGGTGATCTCTCAGCTGCTTTCTTATAGAGATGCACATTACAGAGAAATCGAAAGTACTAGCAAACAGGCTCAGTAGAACTATCCTGATGCCTCACAAGTGGTTTCTCAATCACTGAGTGGCAGGACATGATCTTCAACCAGTGGGGTCAACCATGCTGCGATCTGTTTACCTCTCCCCTCAACAAGTGCAGCAGGTCTTTTGCTCTAATTCCCCTTCAGGGACAATCAGAGAAATGCTTTAGTGTACATTTGGCCCTCTGATCTTCTTTATGCTTATCATCCCCTACCCCCAAGTCCCAAAGTTTCTTCAGAAAGCTTTATGGCTGGAGAAAAGTAATCCTCATTGCCCCTTTTTGGCCTCTTATGTCCTCCATGGACACTGAACCCCAGTCCAGATCTCTCGCAGCAGTCAGATCTGACTCAACTGGATATACCAGGCCTCAGATTTGACCGCATGGTTTCTCCAGTTAGTGATAGCTAGACATCCCAGGCTTTCCTGTCCGGTTCAAAGAATTTTTTCCATCTCAGAAACCCTCTACAAGACAGACTTATTTAAAGTAAATGGACGAGATTTTCATTATGGGGTCAGCAGAGAGATTTGGATCCTTTCACTGTTCCAATCCCAGTGTTTTAGAATTTCTGGTTTCTTTTCCAAAGTGGGGCCAGTTTCACTACAGTTAAAGTTCAAATCACTGCCATTTTGAGTTTGCACATCAGATATAATGCTTTCCCTTTGGCATCATCTAAGTTGTGTAAGGCATTTCTTAAGGGTATCTTTTTACTTAGGCCACCTATAAAGGACACTACCATCTTGTTGATATTACTCGAGTTTTACAGAGTCTGACATAAGCACCCTTTGTAAAAGTGAACCTCAAGTTTTTCCTTGGAGAATATTTCTCATAGCCATAACTTTGGCGCTGCAAGTCTCTGAACTCCAAGCACTGGTCTTCAAAACTGTCTTATTTGATCCTTAAGGACAGTTACCTTAACATACAACCCAATCTTTCTTACCCAAGGTTGCATCAGAAGCAATCAAAGTCATCACTTTGCCATTTTTTCCCCTAACTTTGGTAGTAAAGGAGAATACATGCTCCATGCTTTAGATGTACATAGACATATTTTTTTGTCATCATAGAACAAAGGATATTAGGAAGACTGATTATTTCCTTTGTCGAAGAAAAGTTGGGTAGGCCTGTTTCAAAAACTACAGTAGCCAATAGAATAACTGATTGCATTTCTTGTGTATTCCTTAAAAGGTTCGACTTTGCCAAGACAACCAAAAGCTCATTCAGCTGGGTCAGTGGCTACATAGGTTGGTACTGGGCTATCTGCCCGAAGGCCTATATTAGCCCAGCCACGTTGTGTAGTATTCACCGCCCTTTAGTAGTACCCTAGACCCTTGTACTAGCAGCTAGTACCCTTGGCCCCTATCTAGTAGTGCTGTTGGTGTGATCCCAGGTGTGAACTTTGTTACTCATCCACTCATCAAGGTTCCTCATGAAGAGGAATAGTGAGGGGCTCTGTCTTCTGTAGATCGGGACCCTGTTCCATAGTAAGGGAAGTCTCTGCGAAGGGAATCTATCCCTCCAGCATGTTCTATTCATTGTGTTGAGGTTTATATCCCTAGAGCTTATAGCTCGAGTAGATTTGGTTTTGCTAAGATGGAGCAAGTTCAACAATTCTGGGTTGGACATGGCTCTGTACGTTAGACAGGGATCGCCTCTGAGAAAGCAGTATGCAACAGAGAACAGGCTTAGCTTTTTCCATCGTGCTGCATAGGGCAACTGTTTGAGGCCAGTAATCCTGTTGGTTAGGTACCTCTGTGGTCTCTCCAGCTGCTGGAGATGTCTAGCCAGGTACATTCCAATTGGTGCATTGTACTCAATAATGGGTCTGATGAGGGAAAAGTAGAGGGGCACCATTACATCCTTAGATCTGCGAACCCTTTCGTGATCAGATGGGTCACATAGAAGGATTTTCTAACCACTTTGGCAACATGGTTAATCAAAGGAAAGCTGACTACTTGGGTCCCTAGATCCCTTATTTCTTCTTCAGATTTCAGGGGATTACCTCCTATGTTGTAGTTTTTCCAAAGGGGATTACTACGCATTTTTTTGCATTTAGCTTGAGACCATGGCTTTGACACCATGCATCAGTCTCATTTAGGCCCTTCTGGGGGATCTCCATGTCGGCTGGAGACTCTATTATAGCACCCAGTTTGCAGTCGTCCGCAAACTTAGTCAGCCATAGCCCTTCCGTGCTTGCCTGTACTTCTGAGAAGTATATGCCAAACATCTTATGCTTTTTGGTCCAGAGCTTCCATTCAGGTTTGTGCAGCTGCCACTTGGTCTAAAGATAATGTGGCTCATTATAAAATTGGACAATTTCCATAATAAGGCCGCATTTGGCTCTGTGGTACTCTGGAATAGCCTTTCATGAGGGCAATCCAAAGTTACTGTAGTTGGGGACTGTCATTTGAGGAACAGGTAAAAATGACATTCAAGTTATGTACTTAACGTAACTATGCATGTATTGTCAGTTTCCATTCTTCAACTTCCTGCCCACCTTCTTCCTTATCTTTGGGAATGACGTGATGGAGTTGTCAGAAGCCATTGTTTGTTTGAGCCCTCGTTATATTGGCTGTTTAGCCTTTTTTCATACATAGTTTAGACGCAGCAAACTCAAGTCTGAGGAAAAGCAGTGAGCAGGGCCATTATGAATAAATGGAGGAGCTAGAGTGTCAGATCCTAGCCCATTCATTGAGGAAGAATGAAAATGGACAGCATAGATGCATAGCTATGATAAGTACATAAATTTAATTACTATCGCAAACTTGTACAGGTTATATTTCCATTACTTTCTTAAAATGACAGTACTTGTACATTTGACAGTCACTGACTAAACACTGTATAAAACAAACCACCTATAAACCATTAAAAAAAGCTGCAATAGAATACACAGTACTAAAATAAGTGTTTCAAACTCTTCCTGAAATGCTGAAAATTCTAAAGTTTACTGGCCATCATCTGTAAAATGGGGGACATGGAGGTGTGCTCATGTAAACCTGGTGGGAAGGTGGCACCTAATATAAGCTGCCATACCATTTCAAACATAGCCAGTTAGATTTTTTTTACAGTCCCCCAGAATAATAAAACTGTATGAATTATGAAACCTGACAGAGGGGGTGGCACGCTGTTATATGATGCCCATGTCATTATTCTAATGCTGTACTACAGATTCTACACAAAACTGAAGTTTACAGCCATTTGTAAGAATTAAATTAATCCAGCATACCATAGAAATTATTTTTGGAAGAAAATTTACCAGAGCAAAGAATAGAGACATTTAATTTTTGTTTAATTCAAAGCCTATTATTCCCACCATGTTCTGTATCCACAAAATACACAAGAATGTTTTAAATCCCCAGTTTAGACCAGTAGTTTCAGCTCGGGGGTCTAAAACATATCCTGTGGCAGTTTATAGACAGGTGGCTGAATCACATTTATGAAGCAGCCCCCCACCTCCTGAAACATTTGTGGGACATTTTGGGAGGGTTGAAAAAGGATGTGTGGAACAAAGGATCTCATAACCATGGATGTTGATTTGTTCACAGTGCTTTTGAGGACAGAAGGCTTGGAATTTGTGTGTGAGTATGTCAGTTCATCTCAGCCAGTTCTCCCATTTATCCAATGAAAAAATTAACCTCCAGAATTTGAGAGAACAATTGTATTATTTTTGAAGGGGAGTTTTTTTTTTTTTTTGGGGGGGGGGGGGGTTGACATGGGTGCAGCCTGTGCCCCAGTGTTTGCTAACTTGGGAGAATGTTTTTAATAGCCCCACACCCCCCCCCCCTTTTTTTTTTCCAAAAAAAAAAAAAATAAACACTTCAATACCTTGAGAGTTTTGTGTTACGGGTTTGTTCTGAGGATGAGATTCACTCTTTTGTATAATATTTAAACACCACCGCGGTTTTTTTACAATTCACTTACACTTGGAATAGAGAGAAGAGTAATTACCTTGACACATTTGTATCCCATGCAGTGCGAGGGTTCCAGTCTAACATTTACAGGAAAGCAACTTTCTGTAGTTCCTATGTTCACTATACCAGTTGCAACTCCTTTTCACAAAAAAAAAAAAAAGCGTAGTGAAAGGGCACTGTATCAGGGAGGCCAGAATGACATCCCTTCAAGGTAAGGTGAAGGGAGAGTTGGATAAGTTCAAGGAAATGTTTTTGGTTAGAGGATGCCCTAGTAACTTGGTAAGTTCCATTTGCGAAGCAGTTTTTGCAGATGGGGGTAAATACAAACCACTTTTATGCATTGGCCTGGAAGATAATTATTCACCTCTAAATAAGGGGAAGCATGAGAAAGCTTTGGTAGTACAATACAGTAAATATTCTAAGGAACTTAAATTGTCAAGAAAAACTGGAACATTTTTAAAGTCATCCCAGTTCTTTATAATATTGTTGGGTCTGAACCTGCTTTTAAGACAGTACCTAATCTGAAAATTTCTTTTGAATTAGTCAATCCATCCCCCTACATTGCCACAAACCAGGTGGGAATGATGTGCTGTGGGCATCGTAAGCAATGTGGATTTATTGCCAAGAAACTAACTTCTGTATTAGAGAATATCAGAAAATCTACAGTTAATTTTCAGAGGTAATTGCGTTATGCAAGGGGTGGTCTAGTTGGCTTTATGCTTCGGCTGTTTTGCATTTTATGTAGGCAAAACAGAGCACATGGTTAAATACTCTTATTTATGATAGTTAAAAAGAAGTTATGTTCTTACCATAACATTCCATGTGAGTTGTTCATCTCGTCTTTGTTCTTACACACGGGTTCGGAGCCGATCCCTCGGCTCCGAGTCGGCCACATTCCAAGCTCTGCGTCTAAGAGAAGCTCCAGGCACAGTCCCTGTCCCATGATCTCTTGCTGCTAACCCTCAGATCTAGTGTGCAAAGAAACCAGACAACAAAATATACCTGCCTACACATGCATATGCCCCAAAAATACCTGTACATGTATATACCTGAAAGGTAATGATAGATGCAGGCAAATATGTTATACCTGACCGACTACACACGCATACATAGGCACAGGCAGTCACAGAGAACCATGAGGAAGACAACCAGCCACGAGTCGTACCTGTTCCTCCAAAACATGGAGGGGGAAGGAGGGCGGGAATGTAAGAACAAAGGCGAGATGAACAACTCACATGGAACGTTATGGTAAGAACATAACTTTATGTGAAGTTCAATCTTGCCGTTTGTTCTTACACACGGTTAGCGTCCCCAGCACCCTAAACCCCGGGTGGCTCACGGGAGAACATTCCTGAGAACAGTGGAAGCAAAGGAAGCCCTGTCCACTTTGTAATGAGTAATAAAGGTATGAGGACTGGCCCAGGTAGCCGCAGCACAAATGGTATCTATAGGTAAACGAGCCGCATGTGCCAGAGAAGTAGAAATAGCCCTAGTAGAATGAGCTTTAACTTTGAGGGGAGTAGGCTGATTTGAAGATGAATAAACAAAGTTTATGCAGTCTGAAAGCCATTTGGATAGCGTGATTTTTGTAACTGCTAGTCCTTTCTTACTATCTGCATGAGACACAAATAGTTGGTCCGATTTTCTGAACTCTTTTGTTCTGTCCAGGTAAAATCTCAGCTGTCTGTGTACGTCCAATTTGTGAAGCACGTATTCCATCTTATTGGTATGGTTCCTGACAAAGGTGGGAAGTTCTATGGACTGATTAAGATTCGATTCTGGGCAGACTTTTGGTAGAAAGGACGGATTAGTACGCAAGGTGACCCTGTCTGGATGAAATATCAGATATGGTGGTCTCATTGACAGTGCCTGCAGCTCCGAAACTCTGTGGGCCGAAGTGATTGCCACCAAAAATAGGGTTTTCCAAGAAAGATATTTCAGTGGGCATGACGAAGCTGGCTCAAACGGCGAGAGTTGGGATAGCATCAGGTTTAAATTCCAAGGAAAAACTGGGCTCTGAATAGGTGGTCGGAGAGAAGTTCCCTTCATGAAAGCCCTACAAAGTCTGTGCGACATAATTGTAGCGCCTCCTTCACCCACATGAAAATTAGATATGGCAGCCAGCTGTACCCTTATAGTGGATGTTGAAGCCCCCTGGTGAAAGAGAGTAGATAGAAATTCTAGAATCTTGTGAATAGGAGCAACCAAGGGATCTAAACCTTGTTTGGAGGCCTAACACGCAAAACGTTTCCACTTGCTCTTATACAATTTTCTAGTGGAGGATTTGTGGGAAGAAATCAGAATTATGTTGTACTGCTGGAGACAAAAGATCTGACCTGGCTAAGTTGGGAAGTGGAGCAGCCATGCTGTCAATTTGAGGGACGAGAGAGAGGGGTGAAGAACTCCTGACGAGTGGGTCAGCAGGTCTGACACTGGGTCCAGAGTCCAAGGTTCCTCTATTTGGTGAGCTTGGAGGAAGGGGAACCAGATTTGTCGAGGCCAGAATGGTGCTATCAAGATGATCGTCCTTTCCAGACCTTTGGCTTTCTGTAGAAATTTTGGGATTAATGGAACAGGAGGGAAGGCATACAGGAGACCCCGGGGGCCAGTCGTGTACAAGTGCATCCCTGGGGGCACCCCCTGGAGGGGGAAGTAGGGCGAAATAGCTTCTGCATTCAGCATTCAAGGGGGATGCAAAAAGGTCACAGCAAGGCTGACCCCATCTGTGGAAAATCCTTTCCGCTACTTGATTTGAGGGACCACTCATGAGGCAACAGGATGGCTCTGCTCAACCTGTCCGCTATTACGTTGGTTGGACGTCCGCGGGATGTGAGTTGCTATGAGAAAGCGTCCGGTGGACACAGCCCATTGCCAGATCCTCAGGGCCTCTCTGCATAAGGGGTAAGACCTGGTTCCTCCTTGCTTGTTTATGTACCAGACCACTGACATGTCTGTCTGAATTGCAACTGTTCCCGGAGGTAAGTAGTTGTGAAAGTGTTGCAACGCTAGGAACACTGCTCTTAACTCTAGGACATTGATGTGCAGTTTGTACTCCATTTCCGACTGCTCACCTTGAACTGTTCTCCCCTGAAAAAGTCCCCCCCACCCTATCAGGGAAGCGTCCGTGGTCACTGTGGCTATGGGGGGGAGGAAGAACAAACGGGCGGCCTATCGTAAGTTCGTGACTGTTCATCCACCATTGAAGATCCCATTGGCAATATTCCGTGAGTAGGATGTTGTGTGACAATGGTAGCTGTTGGTAAGACCACTGTGCGAGGAGTAGCCACTGGAGGATCCTCATGTGCATTCTCTATAGGGGTACCACGATAAGGGCTGCTGCCATCATGCCTAAAACTTTCAAGACCTGTGCGGCTGGGAGACTTGTTTTCTAGGAGAATAGAAACCTGTTCTCTCAGGGCTGAGACTCTTGACTGGGGAAGTCTGATCAGGGATAAGGGAGTGTCTGATTCCACTCCTATGAAAGATATATGCTGTGAGGGCGATAAGACAGATTTTTCGAAGTTCAGAGTTATGCCTAAATGGGAACAGAGATTGATTGTATAGTCCCTAGTTTGCAATAGGTGACGCCTGGTGGTGGCAGGTTAGGAGCCAGTCGTCTCAGTATGGAAACACCTGGAATCCTAGTAGTCTCAGGTGGGACGCCACTACTGCCATGCACTTGAACACCCTGGGGGCTGAGGTGAGGCCAAAGGGCAGAGCTCGAAACTGAAAATGACTGGCTCCCAGCCAGAAGCGCAGGTGATCTCTGGATGGCCTGGCCATTTTTATGTGGTAGTACGCATCCTTGAGATCTATAGAGCACATCCAATCGTTCCGTTTGAAGAAACGGAAGGATCAATTGTAGCGTGACCATCCGGAATTTTTCCTTCTTCACGAAGGTATTGAGTTTACTGAGGTCCAGTATTGGCCTCCACCTGTTTTCTTTGGAACTAAAAAGAACCTTGAGTAAGTTCCGGATCCTATTTGGTCCGCCGGGACTGGCTGGATATCTCTTTTTCTAACAGCCTTTGTATTTCTATGGCTGCCTGATCCCTCAGATTGGGTGGAACATCTGGGAATCTTTTTTGGATGGGAGGATTGTTTAAGAAAGGGATGTTGTATCCTCTGGTTATTATGCTTTTTACCCAGGAATCTGAAGTGAGATTTAGCCAGGCCTCTGGGTATAAAGCCAAGCGACCCCCGACTGCCTCCAGAGCAGGACAGCCGGGCCTCCACTCAGGAGTGCTGGAAGGGCTTACCAGGGATGCTATCCCTGTCGCCCTGGTTCTGCGGACCCCCTCTGCCGCCTGGGCGGCGTCTTCCATTCCTTCCCCCTCCTCTGCCTCTGGAGGGGGTTTCACTAGGTGTGGATTGGAAAGCTCCCAGAGTCTTCCGGAACCACATTTTTCCACCTCTTTGCCCTTTGGGGTATGGTCTAGAAGGGGCGGAAAAACAGACCCCTACGGCAGACAGGGTCTTTCCTTCGTGCTAACAACTAGTGAGCGTCTCCTTCACTTTGGGCCCAAACAAGGAGGAGCCATCAAAAGGGGCATTAGTAAAGAAAGACTTAAAGGCTTCCGCAAAGGAGCATAGGTGCATCCAGGATGGTCTCCTCAGAGACATTGCTGAAGCCCTACTCTATCCTTTGGCTGCATATGAAATGAGCCACATGGATGAGTTAACGATAGAGTTTGGGGTATTGAGCTGTGCTGTCACCTTGTCTGAGACAGCAGCATCTGTGGTACTCTGTAGAGCATCTCCCAATTCTTTGAAGAGATCTCTCTGAAGACAGGTAAAATGAGTGAGGTAGTTCAGCGATCGCATGGAAAAAGTCGCTGAACTAAAAATGTGCTTCCCGTACTTGTCCATCGTCCTGGAGTCCTTGTTAGGAGGATGAACAGAGGAAGATGCTTCAGACATTTCTTTCTTGGTGGCCGCCACCACCATAGCATCAACTGGGACTCCCTTGGTGAGGTACGCCTTATCCTAGGGGGCAGTGATGTACTTATTGGACCTCCAAGGGACTGGTTCCAATGTATCAGGGGACTCCCACGCCCTTCGAGCTATTAAATCCATTAACTCCAAGGGCAGAGTTACCCAGGAGGTGGAAGGTTGAGCCCCAAAAGCCTTCAGTAACACCGACTCGTCCTCAGTAGGGGCAAGGGACTGCCAGTCACCCCTCTGAGAATTTCAAGGATGTCGGCGAGCAAGACATCCTCCGAGGAGGACCATGGGGACCCCTCTGACTCATCCAAGTCGGTATCCGATGTCAATGATTCCTGTGGGGAATCAAGGTGCCTCCTCTTGCACAACCTCTTCCTCGGGACATCATCAGAGGGGACATCTGCTTAAGCTTCCGAGGAGCAGGGTTCACCCTCTGGGGTTGACTGAGGCTTTGGGTCTCTATGCTTGGCAGGAACCAGTGGTGCAGAGACAGAACATGGACCTTTCGGGGAGGAAGAAGAATCTGACTATGTGAAAGTCCTACCAGACAAGACCTTCCTCATGGCTTCAAAGGCACCGGAGCCCCGGGCCGAGGGTTCCACCGGTTCCAAAGAAGACTGTAGTCTCCCCGGGCACAGAACCACGGGCTCCGATCGAGAGGATGGAGCCGAACTAATCTGCGCTGAGGCACCCAGGGGAAGAGTCGGAACCGAAACTTCGGTTAGACTCCCCCCCCCCCCAGAACCGAGGAGAGATTGTCGGCTCCAAGACCCCTCGATGGGTACCGAGGGTGTAGCGGTCAGTGGAGCCGAAAGCACTAAAGAAGGCTTCGGCCCTGGGGGATCAATGATCATCAGATTCTCGACGGGTCCCGAAGGAGGATCAACAGATGGGACAGGAAGGGCCTCAAGCTTCGAAACCAACTGGGACGAAACCGCAATCAGTTTGGATAAGGCAGTGTTCACCATCAGTTTCTGCACCACTCGATCCACATCAGTGTCAGTCTGGAGAAATGGGTCGAAGGGGCCAAAGAGGTCACTGAGTGAAGGATCGATGAAGGGGGTACCTCTGACACTGGCTCCAAGACCTGGACCTCAACTCGAGGCAGCATCTCGGTGCTCGGCTCCAAGGTCTGTGGAGCCAGCAACCGAATCTTAGAAGAGGTCCTCTGAGCCGATGACCTGGGCTCAGATACCTTCGAAGACTTTGATGACTGGTCTGCCTTTTCCAATGCCTCCTGAAACTCCGGCTTCAGGAGACCTCTCTCAACCAGTTTCCTGTGTCTCTCCATCATCACTCTGCCACTAAACGAGTGGCAGATGGAGCAATCCTCCTGAAGATGGAGAGGGCCCAGACAGTAAACGCAGGAAACATGGTTATCAGTTATGGACATTTTCTGTCCACAATGGCAATGTTTAAAGCCAGATTTGGCTTTTCCCGACATTTTTAAGCCCAAAATAGCAAATACAACTATATGTATAAAGTATACAAAACTACCACTAACACACACTATAATAACTTTCAGTTAACTGAAGAAAAAAGGAATTACCAGTAAAAAAATCTGAGAGCCCCGACAGAAAAAAGGAAAAATGGCCTAAGGCCTAGGAGCAGCCACTCCCACAACAATCTAACACTAATTTAAAACAACACACACACCAACACTATACTAATACTAGTACTGTGTAATCCTAATAATAAAACAACAATTCTAACTATTTTGGTTATATATATATATATATATATATATATATATATATATATATATATATATATATATATATATATATATATATATATGAAAAATACTGGCCCGAGCTCTCACTCGACGAGACCTGTTGCAGCGGCAAACAGCAGGGGATCATGGGATAGGGATTGTGCCTCAAGCTTCTCTTAGACGCAGAGCTTGGAATGTGGCCGACTTGGAGCAGAGGGATCAGCTCCGAATCCATGTGTAAGAACAAATGGCGCGATCGAACAACTTCACATTAAAGAAAATTGCTGTATATAAACACTCCCTAGGCTGCCCTTTTAAGAAGTTTCTTTTTGGAGCATGTAGTGCCAAGTTTGAGAGGGGAATGGAAACTTCTATTTGCCAAGCGTGAGTTGGTGTGTGAAGGTGTTACCTAACCTAAGTTGCCAATAGGTTTAAATGAGTACACCTCCATCTCCCCCATTTTACAGATGATGTTCAGTAAGCTTTAGAATTTTCAGCATTTCAGGAAAGGTTTGCAGCATGTTTTATTTTAGTATTGTGCATTATTCTGTTGCAACGTGGTTTTTGGATAATGATTTATGGTTGAAGTTTTACACTGTGTTTTGTGGTGTATAGTCACTGAGCATGCCAAATAAACAAGTACGGTCATTCTAAGAAGCCAATGAAAATGTAACATCTACAAGTTTTAGTAGTAATTAACAAATAGTTTAGAACTTGTGTTGTTTAAAGGTTGCATTTAGAGATGGCCCGTATTTTGATGAAGTCTTGGGTGAGACTAACGTGCTCAATTTTTATCTTTACCAAATCTCTATTTCAATCAACATTTGGACCTTCTTGCTGGCATTGTTTGTGTGTGTTACCGGTTCATTTACAATGCTCTAACAGTCATAACAACCTACCTACCCCATGGTTACAGTGTAACCATAACAGAAAACCTCATGCACTGGATATCCACTACCTTCACAGAGGAAACCATTGTCCTAGGTAATTTCAACCTAGACTGGCTTACATGCTCATCTGACAATCCCTCTAATTTCATAAACCTTTATAATTTCACCCAAACAATTCAGTCTCCAACCCGTGTAGACAAACCTTTTTTTTTTTTTTTTTTTTTTTTTTTAAGTTCATCCTCGACTGGATTCTCATTAATAATTCTATCATACTGCTGGTTGCCTTTCAGACACCCTTAGTGACCATTAACCTATTTTCATCCTTCGATCAGAATTACACCATCCCAACACTATCACTTTCAAACTCATTCGCAACAAGAAAAAATGTTGCCTCCTCTAACACTCTTCTCCAGCAAGTATGACTGATGCCCTTTAAAAACACTCCATCTTGATCTTGCAGTACCTTATTTTAACAATGTTTTTTATACAGTGCACTTAATTTGGCCCCCTTTAGAAAAAATCATACCAAATCCAAACACGTACCATGGTTAACTAGCAACACCAAACCCTTAACTCAAAAATCGCCACCTAAAACCCAGCAAACCTTCCACCCCACCCCCTACGCCAAAGATAACCTAGCCTCACAATTAACTCACATTTCATCAACTCTGTTACATTCCTCATATAAAACGATCCAAATTAACCTCTAACCATACTTGTAGCTAGTCTGGACTGGTGAAAGGTATGGGAACATCAGAATGTGTCTTACTAAGCTTAAACCCTCATCCCCTGCTGACCTTCTCACAAAAAAATGTTTTACAGCTATCTGCTTCATCTGCCTGCTATCCTATCAAATCGCTCCATGTCTGACAATTACATCCCCACCATCTGGAAAATCTCTCATATCATACCTCTCCACAAAGGTGGCCATCCCATTGCTCTCATCTCTCCCCCCCCTGCAACTTTTTGATTACTTATTTAAAAATATATATATATATATATATATATATATATATATATATATATATATATATATATATATAGTGTTTAATAGTATAGTGTTAGGATTCTGGTTAGTTAGATTCTTAGAACGTTAAATACTTCCTTTTCTTCAGGTCTTTGGCCTTTCTTTTGGCATGACAGGGCTCTGTCAGCAGTTTTGTGTGTGTTTGATATATATATATATATATATATATATATATATATATATATATATATATATATACACACACACACAGTTAGAGTGGTAGTTATATATACTTAGCTAATAGTAGTTGTTTATTAGACTTTTAAAACTCTATATTTAGCGTGATTTAGTAGACTGTTAAGATATATACATTTATACATATCTTTCACTATATCATAGTGTGTATTGTTGTTAAACCATGTCTGAAAAACAAAAATCAGGGTTTAAAAGGTGAGTGTGGTCAGAAAATGTCTGTTACAATCACTCCACCTGAGTCTACTGCTTAGAGCACACCTCTTGTAGGTGTACCGAGCCTATCTGCCATTCCTTTAGCGCCAGGGTCCTCCTGGAAAGGCGCAGGAAATTGGTGGATAGAGGACTTCTAAAACCTGAATTTCAGGCTTCTTTAGATAAGGCTGACACCTCTTCCAAGGCTTCGAAGGGGTCGAAGTCTTCCAAAGGATCCTCGGAGCCCAAGTTATCGGCTCAGAATTCCTCAAGCATGGTCCGTGCATCGGCTCCACAGTCCTTGGAGCCATATATAGAGTCCTTGCCTCGGGGTCCAGTTGTGGAACCAATATTGGAGACCCCTCAGTCTCCAATTCTTCAATCGGTTCCATCTTCAGCCCCTTTGACCCATCCCTCGACTTATTCTTCCAGGCTTTCCGATGTGGATCTGGACCGAGTGGTTAAGAGGCTCTTAGAGAACCTGGCCCTGGCCAAAATTGCTATCTGCTTCGAGCCACTCTGCTTTGAAGACTGAAATGCCCCCCTTGGCTTCTCCACCTCCTCCTCTAAAGCCAATCGAGCGTTCGGAGCAGGGTCAAACGGAACAGATATTGGTAGAACCCTTGGAGCTGAGGTTTGATCCTCCTCCCTCGGCCCCATCGACCTTGATCTCCTTGGTTCCAACAGAGGAATCTTGGGGCCGACAGTCCCTCGCCGGCTCCGGAGTGGAGAGTCTAACCGATACTTCGGTTCCGACTCTTCCACTTGGGGCTTCGGCGCAGGTGGCCTCGGCTCTGTCCTCTGGATTGGAGCGGAGGGTCTCGGTCCGGGGACAGCTGCCGGTCTCTTCAGAGCTGACTGACTTCTCGGACCAGGATTCTGGTGCCTTCGATGCCATGAGGAAGGTCATGGCTGCCAAGACCACTACCTCCTCGGATCTGTCTTCACCTTCCCCAAAGGGGCCTCGTTCTACCTCTTCCCCACAAAGCATTGAGATCCAGGGCCTCTGGTATCCCCATTGGGTGACCCCTCCTCTCTGGGAACTTCACCGGACGCCCCCACCGATGAAGTCCCAAGAAAAAGATTGTGCAAGAGGAGGCACCTGGATTCCCCACAGGAATCTCTAACATCGGATACCGACTTGGAGGAATCAGAAGTGTCCCCACGGTCCCCCTCAGATGATGTCTCCTTCGCAGACATATTGGAAATCTTAAGGCAGAGGGGTGATTGGCAGTCCCTTGCCCCTTCCGAGGACGAGTCGGTTCTCCTGAAGGCCTTCGGATCTCAACCATCCACCTCCTGGGTTACGCCACCCTTCGATGAGCTGATGGAACTGGTTGCTCGAAGGGCGAGGGAATCCCCTGACTCAGTTGAACCGGTCCCATGGAGGCCCAATAAATTTATTACTTCCCCCACCGACAAGGCCTTTCTTACAAAAGGAGTCCCAGTTGATGCCATGGTGGTGGCGGCGGCCACCAAGAAAGAGATGTCTGAAACCTCTTCGGCTGTCCATCCTCCTAATAGAGATTCTAGGACGATGGACAGATATGGGAAATGCATATTTAGTTCTGCAGCATTTTCCATGAGGTCGCTCAACTACCTGACACATTTTACCCGCCTTCAACGAGATCTCCTAAAAAAGCTGGGAGGTACTCTTCAGGGTAATACAGCTGATGCAGTCTCGGAAAAGGTGACTGCACAACTCAACACCCTCAATTCAATAGTAAACTCATCCATGCGCCTCATTTCATATGCGGCCGATGGATCGAGTAGGGCAGCAGGCTCAGTGATAGCTCTTCGGAGGCAATCCTGGATGCGCCTTTGCGGAAGCCTTTAAATCTTCATTTGTCAATACCCCATTCGACGGGTCCGCCTTGTTCGGACCCAAAGTTAAGGAGACATTTACTAGGTGTGAACAGGAAGGGAAGACTGTCTGCTGTAGGGGTCTGCTTTTCCACTCCAACCAGACCGTACCCCAAAGGGCAACTAAGTGGAAAAATGTGGTTCTGAAAACCTCAAGGAGCTTTCCAAAACACACCTACCGATACCCCCTCTAGAGGCAGAGGAGGGGGCAGAAATGGAAGACGCCATCCAAACGGCAGAGGCAGTCCGCAGAACCAGGGTGACAGGGACCAGTTCTCTGGTAAGCCCCATCAGTGAAGGAAGCCCGGCTGTCCTACTCTGGATGCAGTCAGGGGTCGCTTGGCTTTATACCCAGACACCTGGCTAAACATTACAATGGACTCTTGGGTAAAAAGCATCATTACCAGAGGTTATTACATCCCCTTTATAAACCCCCCACGTATATGTACAAGGATCCCACATACCACCCAGTCTGAGAAAATTAGCAGCCGTAGAAATCAAAAAGCTGCTAGGCGAGAGTCATCCAGCCAGTCCCGGCGGACCAAATAGGATCCGGAACTTACTCAAGGTTCTTTTTAGTTCCAAAGAAAATCGGGGACTGGAGGCCCATACTAGACCTCCGCAAACTCAACACCTTCGTCAAGAAGGAAAAGTTCCGGATGGTCACGCTGCAGTCGATTCTCCCGTTCTTATCAACGGGCGATTGGATGTGCTGTATACATCTCAAGGATGCTTACTACCACATCAGAATGGACATATCATCCAGCGATCACTTCTGTTTCTGGCTGGGAGCCAATCATTACCAATTCAGAGCCCTGCCCTTTGGCCTCACCACAGCCCCCAGGGTGTTCACCAAATGTATGGCAGTGGTCACGGCTCACCTGAGACTGTTGGGATTCTGAGTGTTTCCATATCTGGACGACTGGCTCCTCACCGCCACCTCCAGGCATCAACTAATCCAAACAAGAGACTACACCATAGACCTTTGTTCCCAGTTGGGCATAACCCTAAACTTCGAAAAATCTGCGTTATCGCCCTCGCAGCATATTACATTTGTAGGGGCAGAACTGGACACAGTCAACGCAAGGATCAGGTTGCCCCAATCAAGAATCGTAACTCTAAAAAAAATCAAGTATCCAGTCTCTTAGCCTGCAACAAAGCACCAGTGTCCCAGATACTACAACTCTTAGGAACCATAGCAGCCACATTGATAGCAGTCCCATTAGGCCACATGCACATACGAATACTCCAGTGGTTACTCTTCGCACAATGGTCTTACCAACAATTACCCATGTCTCACGAGATCAGGTTAACCAATCTTTGCAAGAAGGATCTCAGCTGGTGGTTGAACAGCGACCCAAGTGATAATGGGTCGTCCCTTCATTCTTCCCCAAGCCACAGTGACCACGGATGCTTCCCTGACGGGGGGGGGGGCTATTTCAGGGAAAGACTGTCCAAGGCATTCTGTCAATCATAGAAACACACTTGCATATAAATGTCCTAGAGCTGACAGCAGTGTTCCTAACGTTGCAACACTTTCACGACTCTCTTCCTCCAGGCACAATTACTATCCAGACGGACAACATGTTGGTTGTCTGGTACATCAACAAACAAGGGGGAACAAGATCATACCCGTTATGCGGGGAGGCCTTAAGGATTTGGCAATGGGCTGTATCCAACAGACGCTTTCTGATAGCAAAGCACATCCCGGGGTCATCCAACATGATAGCAGACAAACTAAGTAGAGCCATCCTTTTGCCCCACGAGTGGTCTCTCATACAGGTAGCGGACAACATTTTCCACAGATGGGGCCAGCCTTGCTGCGACCTGTTTGCATCTCTGACGAATGCCAAATGCAGCAGCTACTTTGCCCTTTATCCCCCACCAGGGGACGCGCTCGTACACGATTGGCCCCCTGGCCTCCTATATGCCTTTCCACCAATACCCCTAATTCCCAAATTCATGCCGAAAGCCAAAAGTCTGGGAAGGACTGTGATCTTGATAGCGCCGTCTTGGCCTCAACAGATTTGGTTTCCCTTCCTGCGGAAGTATCAGCTGGAAGAACCATGGATTCTGGACCCAGTGCCGGATCTTCTGACTCATTCGTTGGGAGTTCTCCATCCCTCCCTCACTTCCCTAAGACTGACAGCTTGGCTGCTCCAATTCCCACATTAGCCAGGTCACAAGATTTGTCTGCTGCGGTCCTACACATTATAATTTCCTCCCAAACTATCCACCAGGAAGCTATATAATAGCAAATGGAAACGGTTTGTTCACTGGGCTTCTCAACATATCACTGACCCTTATGTAGCACTTGTCCATACCATCTTAGAGTTCTTGTCTTCCTTGTTCCATGATGGCGTGGCTGCTGCCACCATTAGAGTTCAATTGGCTGCTATCTCAAACTTCCATGTAGGCTTTAACGGCTCCAACGTTATGTCGCACAGACTATGTAAAGCATTCTTAATAAAGGAACCTGTCACCTATTAGGCATCCTGTCTACCCCTGGAATTTGAATCTGGTTTTATCCCAACTGATGCTCGCCCCCTTTGAACCTTCTTCATCTTGCCATTTTAAGTTTTTGTCTTAGAAAACTTTATTCCTGGTAACCATTACATCTGCACGTAGGGTCTCCGAACTTCAGGCCTTGTCTTCCAAACCCCCATACTTTATTTTTCACCCTGATAGGGTATCCCTCAGGACTAATCCTACCTTTCTTCCCAAGATCGCTTCAGAAAATAACATATCAGTCCATTGAGTTCCCAACCTTCTTCAAACACCATACCAACAAACTGGAATATATGTTACACAAGCTTGATGTACATAGACAACTGAGGTTCTAGTCTAGATTGGCTGAAATCCTTCGTTCTATCGGATCAACTCTTCGTTTCTTATGCAGACAATAAGAAAGGTTTCGCAGTGTCAAAAACCACACTATCCAAGTGTCTCTCTGACTGCATCAGATTCATTTATGCTTCCACGAATCAACCATTAGAAACTAACATCAAAGCCCATTCTACACGAGCTGTTTCTACATCAATGGCTCATGCAGCTTGCTTGCCTTTAGATACCATTTGTGCAGCTGCCACATGGTCAAACCCTGACACGTTTATTACTCATTACAAAGTGGATAGGACCTCCAGGGACAGGGCTACGTTTGGTTCCACTGTGCTCAGGAATGTTCTCCCGTGAGCCACCCAGGGTTAGGGTGCTTGGGACGCAACCCACATGCAAGAACAAACTGCGAGATAGAAAGTACAGTTTTGTACCTACCATAAATGTAGATGTTCGAGTGCTCATACAGCTGCAGTCATAACAGACTGGTTATCCTGCCGTCGGGCGGGTCCTCGGTCGGCCGAATTCCAAAGTCTAGGTCCGGCGTCGGTTGTCGTCGCTTCCTCCCTGATGTCAGTGCGGCAGGGGTATAAAAGAGGCAGCCAACGCCATTTTCTTCAGTTTTTCTTGCCCCAGATGTCAGGTGCCCCCAGAAGGAAGGCAAACATAATGTTATGCAAAAATGCAATGTAGATAAATCAAAAACCGTAGTTGCAAGCAAATACACCATAAAAGAGTACCCCAAAAGGTTATATGAAAAGGGTTTTGTCATAAGGCCTGTCTTAAGAGGGGTTGGAGGGAGCGAAACCTGGACTGCAGCTGTATGAGCACTCTAACATCTACATTTATGGTAGGTACAAAACTGTACTATGTTCATCGTGCATACAGCTGCAGTCATAACAGATGGGTAGAATCCCAAAGCTAAGTAAGGGTGGTAGGCACTAAGTGGAACTAGGAGGGGCTAGGATGCCCTGCAGGACTGCTATGGCAAAGCCCGCTCTAGATTTAGAGTATAGTGGGAGGTGATAGTGCTTGGAGAAAGTGTGCACTGAACTCCAGGTGGCTGCTTCCAAAATATCCTTGGTAGGGACCCCCCTGAGGAAGGCTGCAGAGGTAGCTGTGGCTCTGGTGGAGTGGGATCTGATGCATGCAGGCACAGTTTTTCCATGAAATGAGTAACAAAAGTGTATGCAGTTGGGCTATCCATTTTGAAATTGTCTGTTTGGAAATAGCCTTTCCTTGAGCACCTGCAGCATAGGACACAAAGAGTTGCTCAGATTTCCTGAATGGCTTTGTCCTGTCCAAATAATAACGAAGTTGTCTGTGAATGTCCAAGGAATGTAGTAGTCTTTCCCCTTTGTTTTGTGGATTAGGATAAAAAGTAGGTAAGTAGAAGCTACACTGGATACTACCTTTGGCATAAAGGTAGAGTTGGTTCGTAAGGAAACTCTGTCCTGATGGAAAATGATGAATGGTTGTGCAGCCATGAGGGCCTGTAGCTCCGAAACCCTGCGAGCTGAGGTGATAGCCAGAAGAAAGGCCGTTTTCCATGACAAGTACTGTAACTCTGATGAAGAAGCTGGCTCGAAGGAAGGAAGGGTCAGCTTTTCCAATACGAAGTTTAGGTCCCAAGCAGGGACTGGTAGTTTACTTGGGGGTTTTATATTCTTTGACCCTCTGAGGAACTGCCTTAAGAGAGGATGAGAGAATAAAGGAGGGTCTGTGTTGTACTGTGCAGAAATGGCTGAAGCGTGGATCTTGATGGTGGGGAAGGAAAGTCCATTGTTTAACATCTCAGCTAGGTACTGTAAAATTTGAGGTATATTTATTACCCAAGGATTCTGTCCCTTGATTCCAGGCACAAAATCGTTTCCATTTGGCGGAGTAGGCCTTTCTAGTAGAAGGTCTTCTGGCCTCCAAGATGACATCCTGCACCTCCTTGGAGAGGAGAAACTGTTGGGAAATCAAGGAATTCTCCATGCAGCTAGATTTAGAGTTTTGAGATGGCTGTGAAGAGTTTTGTAGTTGTGCTGGGACAACAGATGAGGGACTAGAGGTAGGATCCATGGTGGGGAATGTGTCAGGCTCTTCGGGAGCGGATACCAGTGTTGCCTTGGCCAGTCTGGAGCAATGAGAATCATTTTCGGCCTCTCTGCTCTGGCTTTTAATAGAACTTTGGGCAGCAGAGGAAGAGGTGGGAAGGCATAGACTGTCAATGTTGCCCAATTGAAGGAAAGTGCGTCCACTTTCCAAGCCTGCGGACGATAGGTCCTTGAACAAAATTTTTTCAACTGGCAATTTCTGTGGGTAGCAAAGAGATCTATGTCTGGCTGTCCCCATGCCTGAGTTATCTTTGTGAAAAATTGAGGATGCAACTTCCATTCGTGTGGATCTGTCATATTTCTGCTTAGGTTGTCTGCCAGTGTGTTTTCCTTCCCTGGCAGGAATTGTGCCTGTAGTTGAATTTTCAATTCCAGCGCTGTGTTCCATAGGGTCATGGCTTGCCTGCACAGGGGGTATATGAATGAGTTCCCCCCTGTTTGTTTATGTACCACATCACTGTGGTGTTGTCTGTCCTTATCAATAGCTGGCCTGGATGCAGTAGGTCTTTGAAGGTCATAATAGCCTTTTGCACGGCTAGCATTTCCTTTTGGTTGATGTGAAGGAGCTTCTCTTTTCGTGCCCATTTTCCCTGAATGCACTGATTTGTCATGTGTGCTCCCCAGGCGTAGTCTGAGGCGTGTGTTGTGATGATTTGAGTTGCTTGAGGTACACAGAAAGGAAGACTTGTGTTTCTTTGGCAAGCTTGAGCCCACCACATAAATTCCTTTTGAAGGCATGGAATGAGTGGTATAATTGCTTCCAAGCTGTGGCTGTGTTGAGACCATACGTTTTTTAGGTACCATTGAAGTTTCCTTATGTGCAGCTTTGCACATGGGATAAGTAGGATGCACGATGCCATGAATCCCAGAGCCTGCAGGACTTTCCTTGCAGTTAGCCTGGTGTAAGTTGCCATTTTTCTGAAGTATTGAGACAGTTGCCCTTGCTTGTCTGGCGTAACGTAGGCCATCTGGGTGGTTGTATCCAAGTTGGCACCCAGGAAAATTATTTGTTGAGAGGGTATTAGTTTTGATTTCTTTTTGTTGACTGTGTATCCCAGGAAGTTCAACAGTTTTATTACAAATGCCAGGTGCTGCAGTAGTATGTCCTTACTGTCCGCTTGGATCAGGCAGTCGTCCAGATATGGGTAGATTTGTATCCCTTGTAGTCTGCAGAAGGCGATTACTGATGCCAGGCATTTCGTAAACACTCTGGGCGCAGTAGATAAGCCAAAGGGCAATGCAGAGAATTGGTAATGGGTTGAACCTGCAAGAAATCTGAGGTATCTTCTGCAATCTTGTCTGATAGGGACATGCAGGTATGCCTCCTTGAGGTCCAATGTTACCAGCCAAGACTCCTTGCCCAGCATGGGAAGAAGCTGCTGTAATGTGAGCATCTTGAATTTTGGCACCTGTAGATATGTGTTTAGGATGGATAGGTCTAAGATAGGTCTCCAATCTTTGTCTTTCCTTGGTACCAGAAATAGTCTGGAATGAAACCCTTGACCTTGTTCTTTTGCAGGTACCTCTTGAATTGCTTTCATGTCCATGAGAGCTGAAATTTGTTTTTGTGCCTCTGCCCTTTGATTTTGTGGCAGGTTTGGCATGCCTCTCATTTTTGGAAGGGTGTGAAAGTGGAACCTGTAGCCTCTGTCTATAATGTCCAGAATCCATTTGTCTTTTGTAACAATATGCCAATTTTTTGAGAATAATGTCAGTTTTCCGCCCAAAGGTGCTGCCATTAAAGCTTTGCTTGGCATGTGTAGGGGGAAGTCATTGTGTCTGTTTTCTAAAAGACTGTGATCTATCTTCTCCACCTCTTGGGGTTGGTGCTTGCCACTGTCTGGCTCTGAAAGATCCTTGAGGTTGCCCTCTACCCCTTGGACGCCTGTATCTGCCCCTTTGAGGTCTGTCTATGGCTGGAAAGGACTAATTTTTTGAAGGCCAGTTTCTGCTGAAATGTGGAGGCTGTACCTGTAGGAAATCTTTCACTGTTTGCATTGATTTCGCTTTTTCCTCCATTTTCTTTAGCACCTCCTCTGCTTTAACACCAAACAATACATCTTTTTGAAGAGGTGCATCTAATAATTTAGCTTTGACATGATCTGGTAAGGTTTGCTCTTTGAGGCAAGCATGCCTATGTATAACAGACCCCGTAACAGAAGCTCTACATGAGGCCTCTAAAGCATCAAAACCACACTGCAAGGTATGTTTACCCACTTGCTCTGCACCATGCAACAAATCCTGCAACTCTCTTAAATCTGGTTGTGTCATTTTGCTTTTCAGCTGAGATATCAAAAACTATTGATACTTTAACATATGGAACTGACAGTTTAATGCCCTCATGGTTAAAGTGGCCGAGGTGTACACCTTTTCCCCCCACCTTTCTAAAGATCTGGAATCTCTCTCTGAAGGTAATGGGTTTTTAGCAGTAGAGGCCTTAATTCCCTTGGGACCCTGTGAAATAGTTTCTGGATCAGCAGTATGGCTTTTATATAGGGACTGGTGAGAATCAGGAACCCGGTAATACCTGTCTGGTTTAACAGGAGCTGGAGGCAAAGAATCAGGATTAAGGCTGGCTTCTGTGTACACATCATCCAATATATCTAAAACAGGAGGGATAGCCAAGGGCCTATGCTGGGGGAGCAGAAGAAATTCCCTGAGCCTTTTCTTGGAATCTGAGTAATCTTGGCCTTCCCAGTGAAAGTGTTCCCTCAATGTATGCAGGGTTTCCCCAAAAGAGAAGTCCTCAGGGAGGGAGACCGAGGGAATAGACTCCTCTGCATCAGAGTCTTCGAATGGAGAATAGGCACAATCCTGGTCCTCAGTAGTTCTGAGGTAATAGAAGCTTGATCTGAGGAAGGGTAGTCTTCCTCTAATCTGGGCCTTTTGTCAGAAGGGGGTTGAGAACCCCTGATAAGAGTAATCAAATCCTCAGCCATTTTAAGCATCTGTTTTTTAGGCATGGTGCCTTGAGAGGGTGTCTGAGGAACCTGTTTTTTTGGTTTTCATGGCTGTTTTAGATTTAGTGAAGGCTTTAATAGAGAAGGAGGAAGGCCTGAAGACCCCTTGAGAAATGGCAGGCCTGTCTAAAGTCTGAGTTTCCCCGCCAGGAGTGGCGTCGGTATCTGTAGTAGGAATGGGGGCCGAGGAGCCTGCGACCTCTGGTACTGAAGACACCGGTAATGCATTGTCGTCGGTACTCAGGGGCTGCGTAGGCGCCTCTGAGTACCGGAGAACCGGAAGTCGGCCTTAGCGTGGTATCAGTAGGTGGTGCGGACCTCGTATGCTGGTCCTTATCTTTGCGTTTTTTGCTCAAAACTGGAGTTGGAGTATCCGACATAATATAATTAAATTTTTTGCCAAAAAAGTGAAGGGCGAACTCCGCCCAACGCTTAGTAGTGCGTTTGTTGAATCTAGCACAAAAACGGCAGGCCGAGACGTCGTGGTCTGATCTTAAGCAAGGTATACAGTAAGAGTGGAAATCCTTATGCGGTATTTGCTTCCCACATGAAATGCAATTATTAACTTTGTCTGACATCGGTCTGAGGCAAGAAAAGTTTCCCCAATCGGGTACTTAGCTTTCAAGAAGACTTCGGCTGAAATACTTTCGTAAATCTCAGGAGCTGGCCGACCAGCACTTGCGAACTGCTTCTGCTTCGGGCACTGCGCGGCAAGAAAGATGGGAGAAAATGGCGTCAGCTGCCTCTTTTATACCCCTGTCGCACTGACGTCAGGGAGGAAGCGACGACAACTGACGCCGGACCTAGACTTTGGAATTCGACCGACCGAGGACCCGCCTGACGGCAGGATAACCCGTCTGTTATGACTGCAGCTGTATGCACGATGAACATCAACTTCACATAAAGAAGTTATGTCCTTGCCATAACGTTCCATGTGAGTTGTTCATCTTGCCTTTTGTTCTTACATTCCCGCCCACCTTCCCCCTCCAGTCGAGATGGTTGACTTGGAGGATTGGTTCAGTTGTCAGTCTGTTAATACATTCCTACTTTTCTTGTTTCCTTTTACTGTTATAATTATCTAAACAGGTAGACTCCATAGTCTTATTCTGTCGGTAGGCTGTCTTGGTTACAGCACACTAGATCTGGGGATGTACAGTAGAGCATCATGGGATATACACTAGGTCTCGAGCTTCTGAGAGTCTGAGCTTGAAAAGCGGCCGATTCGGAGCCGAGGGACCGGCTCCGCCCCACGTGTAAGAACAAAAGGCGAGATGAACAATTCACATGGAACGTTATGGTAAGGACATAACTTCTTTTTTTCCCACACACATTAAACACATTTTGCACTTTCGTGTCTCTAGTATTATGGGACTTCCTCATGGATATGCGGATTTATGGCGACTTGGTATCATTGGTTTCACCACTGGCTGTGTCCTTGGCTGTCCATCTCTAAAGCAAATAAAAAATGCTTAAAATAATCAAAGCTTCCTGGGGCCATTTCCTCCCTGTACTTCAGCATTTAGTTTGCCAAAACAAAAAAAAGATATGCTGAGCATGATGGAAGGGTGGGGGGATTGTTTATCAGTACACCTGGGCTTTGTGGGTCAGGCAGTCATATCTGCAGTCAAATCCTAGGGGTTACTTAAGATGGACCTAAAGGATAAAGCTTGTAAAGAAATCCCATTTTTGTTTAACATGCCTTCAGCACTGGTGAAGAATGCAGACAAATTAGAGTGTCAGTAGGATGTCTTTTGAAGTTGGGGACTGTTAACTGCAGCACTTTTTTTTTTTTTTATAGGTGCAAAAGATGACACTGTACGCCTCTGGGATTCTGTGAAAGCTGTTGAAGACTTGGAGACAGATGATTTTACCACATTAACTGGCCATATAAATTTGACAGAAAATTCACAAGAATTGATACTGGGGACTTATATGACAAAATCAACACCTATAGTACATCTCCATTTTTCACGAAGAAATCTCCTCCTCGCAGTTGGAGCATTCAACCCCCAATAAGCACTTAATTTTTCAGGTAGTTTCTCCTGGTTGCTGCTGAACAGAAGCTTTGAATGCCTTACAGATTACATTTTCTATACTGCACTGAAACAGTGTACAGTAGAAAAGGGTTATTGCTACATTTTACGTAGCACCACAAAAGGTTATGAAATGAAGATGTGATGCTAATCTAAAGGTAGACCAGACAAACTGTTCCTACCTGCGCTGTTTTTCTTTAACTACATTTTTGTAGTCAGTGACTTCCAACTGCAGAGTACACAGGGGTGTTAAGTAGCTGGCGTGCGGAACATTTAAGACTGGTGCTAACCTACATCAGTTACCCATCAGTTGTGTACTGCAATGCAGAACTGTTCAGAAATTACTGTGGCTATAGGTACATAGTCAGGTTGACATTGTGCTTTCCAAGAAATGGCCAAATTGCAAAATTTCTAAATTTGAGCACTTCATAAGTGTGCATTAAGGGATGCAATAACTTGTAAATACCTACGTATTATAGAACCATGTTAGTTTCTCCATCTGTAACAAAATGTGCACTGCTGAAAGAATGGCTGAAGTGTTAAAATATGAAGTAAAGACTACTAGTTGCTTGCTATTAAAGTAGTGCTACACTTGAAAAGCTTATCTACTAAACATGAGTTGGAGAGACTTGATTGATCAGGTAAAGTTAAACAGATTTTAAAACACTCCCATTACTGCAGTGTTCTTCCTTCAAAGCTTGGGTACTGGAGAGAAAAAAGGACCACAACCCCACCACAAAACGTGTCTGTTAATGGGTAAATGCCCAGTTTTAAATTATTAATTTTACCATTTTTATAGTTTTGTATACTGAAGGTAAAATGAATAAAAACAGGAATTGGTGTGGATTAGCATTCTTTATTTCTTTTCAATAACTTAGCATTTGATCAGCAGCCACTCTGATGTGTGAAGATTCTGGAAGAACCACCGCCTAAACAGTCCTAAAAAGGATGAAGAAACAGTTTGTCAGTAATGAAGCTGGTCATAAATTACTTGAAACATTTAACTGCAACAAAAAATGTGACATCTTGGCTGTTCTGACTTTAATGTGTGCTAATTATTCTAATACTTAAACTACAAACTGAGATCAGATAGCTTTTCAATTTCCATAACATGCTCACTAAATAGAAATAAAATGACCAAGAGTCTACTGTAGAAAAACTTACAACTTAAGTGAATATCAGCTCCTGCTGCAAAGTAACATCTGAGGTAATAAATAGTTCAAAATGATTTTAAAACATAGTACCACAAATGCACAATTTCTACAAATACCACGAGTACCAAAACGCAACAGCATATGTGTATTACTTGTGTTGGGAATCAAAGGTGTACTGTACTGCAGTCTTTATCCAGGACAGAAACATTACCATTCAGTGACTGACATGATTTTTAATCCACAAAAAATAAGCACAGCAAGCTGATCACAATTAAACTAGAGTCTGTTGGGAAGGTGAGGAAGGAAGTCAAGGGGCCTTATAAAGCACCCTTAAGGCAAAACACAAATCAAAACAATATTAGTCATGTGTGATTCCATTGTGAGGCACACCAATCTCCCGCTCACAGCTGGATAAGGAAAGGGTTACGGTCAGCTGTCAGGATATGCCATACAACACATGCACTTAAGTCTGTCAACAGCAAGTACTGTTATGACTCGTAGTCCATGTTGGTGTGAATGACTTGAGATGCACATCTCTGGACTATGTGGAGACAGACATGACAGCTCTTGGACTGTGCGTCTCAGGCAGCCTTAAGCTCCATTCCTTCATCTAGGACGATGCCTCAATACAAAAAAAATTAAATGACTTCAACAATTGGCTTAGCTTCGGATGTCATCCTAAGGGGATTCACTGTCAGCCTGGGATGACATAATTGACAGACCTTGATGCTTTACCAGAGATGGGCTTCATCTGTCACAACTGGGATTTTGGCTATTGGCCAAGGCTCTTGCCACCCCATAGTGCCTTTTTTAGGCAGTGTCTTTCAATAACAAAACTTCCCAACTTAAAAACTCAATCTATAAACAACCTCAAGGATCTGCTGCTAAACGCTAGGAGTCTCAACACTAAACTGCACTCACCCTGGAAGACGCAGACATTTGTGCAGTCACAGAGATCTGGTTTAAGGCTGTGGACAGCACTCTAGCCATAATGGGTTACACCTCCTTCCACACATTCAGACCTCAAACAATGTGTAAAAACTAAAAGAGGCGGTCTGTCAATATTCATTAAAGATATAGACCTCCAAATTGGTTAACCAGTATGACTCCTGGGGATACTTCAGGTGTAATTAACTGTTGGTGGGATACCTATTCAAGTCATTGCCAGTTACAGCCCCCCCCCCCCCAATGAAGTCAGGACACCCACTCTGCCTATTTGGATCTATTTGACTCTATCAAGATACATCCAAACACTATGCTTTCGAGCAACTTTAACTACCCAACCACTGACTGGATAAATTACTCATGCTCAAACTTATTTGCCCAAAGGTTCCTTGACTTCATTAACTCTAATGCGGTAGACCAGCTCGTTGACACCCCCCCCAGGGATGCCAGCACCCTGGATCTGGTACTGGCCAATATGGGGCACCAATGTAGCACCCCCACTGTGAGGTCCTCCCTGGCAAGATCTGACCACATCTGTCACCTGAAGTAAATGTCACACCTAACCCCTCCCCGCAGCAACTAAAACCAAAGCAGCTTATAACCTTTTCCAGGATGGTATAAAACAGCTTCACTGCACCTCCTCCCTCAAGTAGAACAACTATGCAAAGCTCTACACTAATACTTCACACAAAACACTTGTATAACTGCATTGACTCGGCTGTGCCCAATAGGACTAAAACAAGCTCCTCAAGGAACAGCAAACCTCCTTGGTGGACAACTGCCATCAACAGGCAGTACAATAAGAGGAAGAAATTGCTGTCTAAGAATAAGAGGGAGCGAGCCCTCGTAAATTGGAAACACTCCATCCTCAGCTTATACAAGCAAGTAAGACTTCTTTTAATGTCCAAAGCAAACCAAGAGTCCAAATTAGCTTCCGTAACGAAGGACACCCACAAGGCATTCTGTAGTTATATCCATAACCTAAAAAGAAAGGCCCAGATTTGTGCAGAAGTGGTAGTTAATGATACCACATGTACCAAGCCTGTGGACATGGTTAACCTATTGGCAGACAGATTCTGTGAAAACTTCACTCCCCCTTCCCTCCACGCATACCCCATAACATCCCTACCTTCCATCTCTAAAGAGATGTCATAAAACGCAGTCTCCAGGGCCAAAAACACAGCATCTATGGACCGAATAACATCCCAGGGTGCGTCTTACATGGGCTCCAACATTAAACAGCACAACCATTGGATACTCTTCAGCTTTGTACCAACTGAATGGAAAAACAGCCAATGTTATTCCCTTGTACAGAAGTGGTGCTTCCACTGACCCCAGGAACTACAGACCTGTTAACCTAACTAGCCTTCTCTGCAAGGCCACGGAGCTTATAAAAGACATAGGTAATTTCCAAACACTTGGCTTTACTCAATTTGGATTTGTGAAACCGAGATCATGCCTTTTAAATCTGGTGGACTTTGAGACAATCACCACAGGCCCTGGACAAGGGAGAATCTGTGTATACAACCTACCTGGACTTAGCCAAGGCATTTGACATCCCCCACTCAGGCATCATTGACAAACTCACCCAACTAGGCATCAATCCTTATATCATTAGATGGGTCACTAACTGGCTCAGTGGTAGAATTCTGTCAAAATAGGGGAATCCACCTCCAAACAGCAGACCTGTAACCAGTGGTGTTCCACTGGGATCAGTTCTGGGACTTCTGCTATTTGGAATCATTTCTCCTGAGTACAAGCAAAAACTAAAGGTCTGTGGCTGACTGTTCCCTGTTTGTAGGCAGCAGCAGACTTTCATAAAATCTCCAAATGATGTCAACATCCTACAAGATGATCTCACACAAACAAATGATTGGTGCCAAAGTCACAGCTTTAAACTCAATGCAAAAAAATGTATTGCCATTCCTTTCGGTGAAAGCAATGTTCCTGCTTAACTACCACATCTACAGCAACACCTTAAGTACGCACTCACTGATGAGACCTGGGCACACAGGTTGACAGCAACCTTAACTTTGACCACCATGTCTCCACAGTGGTAAGAAGAGCATTCAATATTGCTCATCTCACAAGAGCACTGCCTCCAGAAGATGGAAAAAAAAAGTTACAACCTCCCTGTATTCTTCCCTCATCAGGCCAATAATTGAGTATAGTGCCCCTTTTGGTATGTACCTTTCTAAGCATCTGTAGCAATTGAAGAAATCCAAGGTTCCTCAAGGAAAATTCAAAGTCTTCACCATCTGTCCTATGGGGACTGTCTGAAATCACTGTCACTTCAGTTTCATACAGACTATTCACAGGTGAGCTCTGTCTTGCATACAAGGCAGTATCTGACCCTGCGTTACTGGAAATGCTTTATATATATGAAAGTCAAATTGTACATGGGTTACTCGCTCTAAAGACCTTAACCTGGTATGGGACATTAACTTGCTGGAGGGACAGACTGACATGAAGTGGGAGTCAGTTCTAAAGGTGTGGTAACCTCTGGGAGACCAAACAGAACACCTCATTGGCCCTCTTCAAACTCACTCTGGAGGACTGGATGGGTGACTGTAAATTCACCCCAGGGGTTCCACCTGTTTCCCTCTTGGACAGGGGCAATAAATGCTGATCATGGAAATAAGGGTAAGAACTTGGCTAGGTTTGTAAGGTCCCTAGGGCCAATTAGCCTAGTAACTTCCTATATGTTGAAATGTTTGGCATTAACACAGTGTACTGGAAGAATTTTTTTTCTGCCACATTTCCAGCCATGGGAGCCACAGTCCCAACAGAAACGGATAGATGAAGTGTATAGGAATTTTTGCTAGCAGTTGGAGCAGAGTCAGTTTGTGAGCAGTTGCTTTTTTTTTTTTGTATTGGCATTAACCAAGATAACAATCACGTGTCTCATCTAGCAATGACCCACAAAGCAAGAAAAGGGAAATGTGAGTCTACATCCTGGGCTACCAAGCAGTAATTCAAACATCAGCAGTTGAAAATGAAATCTGAGATTAATGTATTTACCACATGACACAGGCCATATAAAATTTGACAAAAAAATGGACCTTAACAGCTGGAAATATTTTTATTGACCACTTCAAATTATTTTAATTTTATAGTTGAGTCATAAATCAGAAACAAGGATGGATAAAGTCACTGACGACAGATCCTTAAATTGCCAGGGAACAAATGGAAAATACGAATGAGAAGTTATGTACCTACCATAACGTTCCATGTTAGTTGTCTTCTCTCGCCTTCTTTCTTGCTGGATGGGTTCGGAGCCGATCCTCGGCTCCGACTCGGCCACTTACTAAAGCTCGAGAGCTTATTTTACCGGCTCGAGGCAACCCTATATCCCATGATGCTAGGCGATAACTCCCCAGATCTCATTTGGAAGCTGAAAAACCTAGCATAGGCCAATAAAACAAAATCCTCCAACTGGAAGGAAGAGGGATAAAAAACCCCCCAAAGATAATTATCTACACTATATATATATATATATATCCTAGGACACCTAGATGGTGAACAAGGGAATAAAAGGACCCTTCAAGGAAGGGAAGATCTTCTCGGTCTGTCCAGGCTAGGGGGATGGTGGGTGGGACGCAAGAAAGAAGGCGAGAGAAGACAACTAACATGGAACGTTATGGTAGGTACATAACTTCAATGTTAAGTTGTCAATCTCGCCTTCATTCTTGCTGGATGGGACTGCGTCCCTAGCACCTTCATCCTGGGTGGCTCATTGGAACAGACTCTTAAGAATGGTGGAACCAAATGTTGCTCTGTCCCTGGAGGTCATGTCCAATTTGTAATGCGAAACAAAGGTATGAGGAGAGGCCCATGTGGCTGCCGCACAGATAGTGTCTATTGGCAGTCTAGCTTGAAAAGCTGTAGATGTAGCTAGTGCTCTAGTTGAATGGGCTTTTGGCTTATAAGTTAATTCCCTGCCTCTGAGTTGATTAAATAGATGTAATCACAGAAGACAGCCACCTAGATAGGGTTACCTTAGAAACAGGACGGCCTTTCTTATTTTCTGCGTACGATAAAAACAGTTGATCAGACTTCCTTATTTGTTTGGTTCTATCCAAATAGTATCGGAGCTGGCTGTGAACATCTAGATAATGTAGCTTTTGCTCCGCTCTTTTAGTATAGTTTGGGAAAAAAACTGGGAGATCAATTGATTGATTTAAATTTGTCTGCGAAGCCACCTTGGGTAAGAAGGATGGATTAGTCCTTAGAGAAACTCTGTCTTTATGGAAGATTAAGTAGGGAGGACGAATGCAGAGGGCGTGAAGCTCAGATACTCTCCTAGCAAAAGTAATGGCGACTAGGAAGAGCGTCTTCCAGGAAAGAAATGTCAATGAACAGGAGACCGCAGGTTCAAAGGGGGGGGGGGGGATCAAGGATGTTGAGACTAAATTAAGATCCCACTGAGGTGAAGGGCCTTTGATCGGAGGCTTAAGTAAATATACACCTTTAAGGAAAGCTTTGCAAAGCTTATTGGACATGATGTTGTGGTCCGATAAGCCTGTATGAAAATTCGATATGGCTGCCAACTGAACCTTTACTGTAGAGGCAGAAGACCCTGAACGAAAAATTTCGGCTAGGAAGTCTAAAACCGAATGAACTGGGGCAGTAAAGGGATCTATATTCCTTGCCTTTGCCCAGAAGGAGAAACGTTTCCATTTACTAGTGTAAATCCTTCTGGTGGAAGATTTAAGGGAAGCTACTATGATATCCCGGGATTAGAAATCATAGGAAGCCTGGCTAAGGACGGAAGTGGAGCAACCAAGCAGTGAGGTTGAGAGAATGTAGGGATTGGTGCAGCTGCCCCGAATGATGGGTCAACAGATCTGGAGCTGGGTCCAGATGCCAAGGCTGTACCAAAAGATAATGATGTAGGAACGGAAACCATATCTGTCGAGGCCAATAAGGGGCAATGAGAATCAACTTGGCTCTCAAAGCGGTTGCTTTCTGAATTACTTGTGGGATTAGAGGAAAGGGTGGAAAGCATAGAGAAGTCCCCGAGGCCAATCTTGGACTAGAGAGTCTCTGAGGGGACGGCCTGGAAGGGGGAAGAGGGTGAAGAAGTCGGGGCATTTGCTGTTTTGGGGTGTAGCAAAAAGATCACAGCACGGAAGGCCCCACTTCTGAAAAATCTCTTCCGCTACCGATTGTTTGAGAGACCACTCATGTGGCATGAGAATAGCTCTGCTCAACCTGTCCGTTATGATGTTGGACTTCCCAGGGATGTGCATTGCTATCAGAAACCGCTGAGAGGAGATCACCCATTGCCAAAGTCTGAGTGCCTCTTGACACAGGGGATAGGACTTTGTTCCGCCTTGCTTGTTGATATACCACACTATGGACATATTGTCCGTTTGGATTGCAGCAGTTCCTAGGGGAAGAGAGTCGTGGAGGGCTTGCAACGTTAAAAGCACTGCTCTCATCTCTAGGACATTTATGTGCAGGTGGCGTTCGAAAGGTTGCCAAGTGGCATGGACCATCCTGCCCTGAAAATGCCCCCCCACACCCGATCAGGGAGGCGTCCGATGTCACCGTGGCGACCGGGGGAGGAGGAACAAAGGGTCTGCCTTGATGGAACAACAACCACCAGGACAGATGACTTTTGCAAGTTGGAGTTATGATTTTGTGGTGCATGGGGAGTTGCTGAAAAGACCATTGGGCGAAAAGCATGAAGACGCATGTAAAAACGTGCAAGGGGAAGAAGTGTTATGGCGGCCGCCATAAGACCCAATACTTTCAGGACATACCTGACCTGAATTTTGTCGCTCTGAAGAAGAACATGGACATGGTTTTGAATATCTAAGACCCTTTGATCTGTTAACTTTGCTGAAAGTTGTACGGTGTTCAAGTTGGCACCTATAAAGGTAATAGACTGACAAGGCGACAAGGCAGACTTTTCGAAATTTAGAGAGATTCCTAGCCCTCTGCAAATGTGAATGGTGTAAGCTCTGGCTTGGAGAAGTTGATGCCTGGTGGTGGCAGTGAGGAGCCAGTCGTCTAGATATGGAAACACCTGGAATCCCTGCCGTCTCAGGTGAGCCGTAACCGCTGCCATACATTTGGTGAACACTCTGGGGGCTGTAGTGAGACCAAAGGGCAGGGCTCTGAACTGGTAGTGACTGGCCCCCAGCCGACAGCTTAGAAACCTTCTGGAGCGCCTGTGAAATTTGATGTGATAGTACGCATCCTGAAGGTCCACTGAGCACATCCAATTGTCCTTGCCCAGAAAGGGCAGAATGGAGGGCAGAATGGACTGTAGCGTGACCATCCGGAATCTTGTTCTCTTTACAAACTTGTTTAGTTTGCTGAGATCTAATATTGGTCTCCAGTCCCCTGTCTCTTTCGGTACCAAAAAAAACCTTGAGTAGATTCCGGATCCTAGTTGGTCTGCTGGGACTGGCTGGATGGCTCTTTTTGCTAGCAGTTTTGATATTTCTGATACTGCTAGTTCCCTTAGACCGGGTGGAACGTCTGGAAGTGTTCCCTTTTGCTGAATTGGGGTTTGTATAAAGGGAATTTTGTAACCCTCGGATATGATCGACTGTACCCATTTGTCTTGAGTAAGGGAAAGCCAGGCTATTGGGTACAGCGACAATCTTCCCCAGACTGCCTCCGAAGGTGGACAATCCGGCATCTCAGGGATGCTGGAAGGGTTTGTCAGAGAGAGGCTCCCTGCTACCCTGGTTCTGCGAACCCCCCTCTGCCCCTAGGGCGGCGTCTGTTGTTACCCCCTCTGCCTCTGGGGGTAAACTGACCTCTTGCGTCAGGCGCGACTCCTTGAGATTTGCAGAACCACATTTTCCCACCCTTTTGACCCTTAGGGTATGGTCTTGAAGGGGTGGAGAAACGGACTCCTACGGCAGAGAGAGTCTTGCCATCTTGTTCGCATCTGGTCAAGGTGTCTTTCACTTGAGGTCCGAACAAAGCTGAACCATCAAAAGGGGAATTTGTGAAGGACGCCTTGAAAGGGTCCGCGAAATTACACAGCCGCATCCAGGCGTGACGCCTTAAGGCCACTCCTGTGCCCACGGCCCTACTCGCTCCATTGGCTGCATATGAAATTAGACGCATGGAGGAGTTAACAATCGAGTTCAGGGTTCCAAGCTGTGAGTTTATTTTATCCTGGGACCCAGCAGCTGATGGATCCTGTAAGACTTCTCCCAACTCTTTCAGAATATCTCTCTGAAGGCGGGTGAAGTGACACAAGTAATTCAGCGACTTCATGGCAAAGGTCGCTGAAGAAAACATCCGCTTACCGTACCTATCCATGGTCCTAGAGTCCTTATTAGGAGGATGGATAGATACTGAAGGATCAGCTAGTTCCTTCTTGGTGGCTGCAGCCACTACCATGGCATCCGCCGGTACACCTTTTGTTAGGAATTGCTTGTCAACTGGTGCTGTGATGAATTTAGATGGCCGCCGAGGGGTGGGTTCCACCGAATCCGGGGCCGACCATGCCTTCTGAGCCACTACTTCCATAAGGGTGTCAAAGGTGGAGACACCCAGGAGGTGGAGGGTCGAGAACCAAACGCCTCCAGGTACACCGACTCGTCCTCGGAAGGATTAAGGGAAGACCAGTTCCCCCTCTGCTTTAGGATTTCTAGGATGTCTGAGAAAGAGACATCCTCAGAGGGGGACTATGGGGATCCCTCCGACTCATCCAAGTCTGTGTCAGATGTAATGGACTCAGGGGAGTCCACATGCTTCCTCTTACATGTCCTCTTACGCGGGGGCTCCACTGACAAGTCAGGAGAAGCCTCAGAAGAGGAAGTCCAGTGGGGAAACCTGAGGCGTTGGATCTCTGGGTCCGGGAGCAAGAGAGTGGGAAGAGACATCAGCAGGCACTGTAGTGGGACGAGCTGACAGTTGACTATGCCCAGGGGCTAGTACGCTCCTGATCACCTTGAAGGCTCCCCTGTCAGAAAGGCCAGATGGCCCCTGCTCCGAAGAGGTAGGAACCCCAGGCCGCACCGACAGGGAAGGCTCCGAGGCCGATGTCGGGGCCGAGCTCACCAGCGCCGACGCTCCGAGAGGGAGAACGGGGTCAGACAATGGTCCGATGCCACTCGCCCCCTCGGAGCCGACGAGAGAGATCAGGCGCCCGGATCCGTCCAATGAAGGTATCAAGGAGGAGATCAGAGCAGAAGACGAAGGAGCCGAAGGGGGAGGTATCGGCTCCGACGCCACAACAGTCACGGCTCCGAACTCTGAGGGAGAGTTGAAGGAGGAAAATTAGGTGGAGTTGAAATAGCTACCGTCTGATGAGACGGGCTAGAGATCATCTGGGCCAATGCCTGAGACTTTAACAGCCTACTTACCACTCTCTCAAGGTCGTGATCTGAAAGTCTGGACGACCGAGAAGATCGGCTCTGCTCCGGGAGCAGGGGAGATCTCGGAGCCGAATGGATGGACTCCAATGAAGGGGATCTTGACCTCTTCTTAGATGGAGCTGAGGACACGTCGGCTCCAGCCGGAGCAGACAGTGAAAGCATGGGCTCAGAGGTATCAGCACCGAGTGGTGCCGAGACCGGAACCTGTGACTCAAAGGGATCTGCTCCAGCCGGAGCCGATCTAGGCACAGACAAGGAGCCAGCAGCCGAAGGCTTAGTACTGGGAGCCAACGGTTTTGCTGGTTTCAAGGGCCTCCCCGACGCGGACTTAGTCGGGGAGCCCTCGGGCTTTAACAAGCCCCTCAGTATAAGTTTGTTCCTGCGCTCCTGCAAGACTCTTGGACTGAATGCATGACATACAGTACAAGAGTCCTGCAGGTGCAGGGGTCCCAGGCAGTAAACACAAGAAGTGTGACCGTCTGTCAGAGACATTTTCTGACAGCACAAGTCACACTTCTTAAAGCCTGAGACCTTAGTTTCCTTTGGTTCCTTCGACATAAACACACACACTCCCAAAAAATTATAAAATAACCATAAAAATGTTAAGGGATACTGACACACCCAAACACTCCACAGGATCCCTAAGAAAATTTAAGAAAGGGGCAGGCTTAAGGCCTAACCTAAGAGTGGAGGGGGAGGGATAAAAGGGAAAGGTATAAAACAGTAATAGAGTTAAAGGTAGTTGCTAACTATTGAAAAAAAAAAAAAAACTGGGTGAAAAATTAACTCAAAAGGGTGACTGAACACTATATATATATATATATATATATATAGACTTACCAGGAGCCGGTAAAAATACGCACCTCGCAAGCGAAAGCGGCAAACGAGATCTGGGGAGTTATCGCCTAGCATCATGGGATATAGGGTTGCCTCGAGCCAGTAAAATAAGCTCTCGAGCTTTAGTAAGTGGCCGAGTCGGAGCCGAGGATCGGCTCCGAACCCATCCAGCAAGAATGACAACTTAACATCGAAAATTAACACCAAAATGTACTAGCCATACCTTACACAATTTCATCTTGGCTATATATGAGGTAGTTCAGAATGCATAGAGACACGCTTGGGAAATCTCCTCCGTGGGCCTTCTGATTCCCTCACAAATGGGGTATGTGTGCTGCTACATGTCACATGCTCACGCTAGTATCCTGACAGCTGCATACTTTAGATATTATACTTACTGCTCACTGGGGTAAAGTTGCCCATTCACACAGTCTAAATTAAACATTATCGCCCCCCCCCCCCAACACTGTAATTGCCTGGGGAAAGAATTGAGAGTTATGTACTTACCATAACTTGGCATCTCTGTTTTCCATTTTCATTCTTCCTCACTGATGGGCATCTGATCCAGCCTCATACCCAAGACTTATGACTCAGTCAAGCTCCTCCCACAATCCAACATACCTTCACCTCAGAGATTGCTGCCCAGTAATTATTGGAACAAGACAGACAAGAGGTTCGGGGCCCAAACCTACAACCTATGGGTTCCAAATTACTCTAGGTAACTTCTCGAAGAGACAAGGCCAGCAGATGATTGGGAAAGAAAGTGAACACAGATGCCAAGGTGTATTGCAAGTACATAACTCCTACATCTGAGTCATTCATTTTCCTCACTGATGGGTCAGAGTCCCCAGCTGTGAGACTCCTGGGTGGCCCTCAAGGAAGGATATGCCGGAGCACTGTCAAGTCAAAAGATGACCTGCTTCTGGAGACTGTCCAATCTGTAGTGCGAGTCAAAAAGGTACGAGTCTTTGACCAAGTGGTTGCTGAACAGATTTCATCAACTGATGCTCTAGAAGTAAAAGCAGATGAAGTAGCCATAGGTCAGGCTTTTGGAGTTCGAGGCAACTCTATACCCTTTTGGGAGTAAAAGAAATACAAATTTGTAATTCATTTAGCCAACGTAATTTTGGAAACTGCTTGACCCAAATGAGTTGTTGAGAAGGAAAGAATTGGTCAGTCTTTCTGTAGTACTATGTTCTGAAATTGTTTTCCATGAAAGGACATTTCAGGTCGCAATTAGCTGGTTCAAAGCATTTTTGAGTAAGGCTCTGAAGAATAGTAAGATCGGGTCTAAGGAGAAACATCCTCTCAAATGCTTTACATAACCTAGAAGCTGAAAGAAGATCCCCTTTAAGCATAAAAATTAGATATGGTGGCTAGATGATATTTTATGGTAGAAAAACTAGCTCTTGCGTTAAAAGAAATATATACACACACAGACACATACATATACACAAGGAGCTGAAAATTGGGTCAGTGTTCTTTGAGGCCCATATGGAAAACCTCTTCCATTTGCTGTTATAGACCTTGTTGGAAGCCAAAATTATGTCAGCCATGGACTGGAGAGAGAAGCATGGACCTTTTTACTGTCACTGGAAATGGAGAAACCATATGCTCAGTTTGAGGGTGCAGGTTTTCTGACTGGTAGGATGGAAGGTCCTGACTGGGTTCCAGTATCCATGGAGAATATTTGAGACGAGACCACAGAAAGGGGAACCATACTTTACAAGGCCAGAAGAGGGCAATGAGGCCAAGCTCTTCAACCTGCTGGCTTTCTGTAAGAACTTATGAATCAATGGGAGAGGGGGGATAAGCATGAGACCCGTGGATGAAAGCATCCCTCTGTGACAACCCAGGGGGGGTGCAAAGCAAAGTACTCGTTGAAGGGAGAGGCAAACAGGTCACAACAAGGCTGGACCCAAAAGCTGAAAGTCCTGTTTGCTACCAAGTGACTGAAGGACCATTCGTGACTAATCAGAACGGACCTGCTGAGTTTGTCCACCACTGCACTGTTTTTTTCCTGGAACGTGCATTGCAATTCGAAAGTGGCTTGAAGAGATCACCCATTCCCAAACTCTCATGGCCTCTCTGGATAACTGATAGGACTGGGTTCCACCTTGTTTATGTACCATACCACTGACATGTTTGCATGTATAGCAACAGTCCCCAATGGGAGAATGTCCTGAAAGGCTTGCAATGGTAGAAGGACTGCTCTCATCTTAAGGACATTGATATGCAACTTGGTCTTTGACGGGGGCCATGTGCCTTGGACCATCTTTCCCTTTTAATGCCCTCCACCCCAAATGGGGAGCAGCTGTGGGCACAGGCTATGGGGGGAGGGTAACAGCCTGCCCAGAGACAGGTCATCTGACTGCATCCACAACTGGAGAGAACGTCTGCAGGTTGAAGTCAGTTTGATGGAAGCAGAAAGATTTTGGTTAAAAAAACACACACCCACTCAGCCAGGGTCCATTGTAGAGCTCAAAAAATCTTGCTAAAGTACAGTTGTGTACACTTACTATAAATGTAGATGTTAGTGTATTCACTGTTGCAGTCATTACATTTGGGTAATCTGCTGGCAGGTTGCCCTCAGTTAGCCTGAATTCCAAAGTCTTGGGTCCGGCGGTCTCTTCCATGACACCAGGTCGTCAGGGGTATAAAACAAGCAACCAATGCTTATATATATATATATATATACATACATACATACATATATACACACACACATCAATATAAACTTTACCTTCATCTACAGGCAAGTACACCACATAGGTTGTAGAAGATAAAGGAAAGAAACTCCAGAATGAAAGAGGGATGGCGGGCGGGTAACCTGGATTGCAACAGTGAATACACTAACATCTACATTTATTGTAAGTGTACACAACTGTACTATGTTCTTCGTGTTTCACTGTTGCAGTCATTACATTTGGGTAGAATCCCAAAGCTATGGTTGGGAGGCTGGAGCTAAACATTAGGTGCGGCTGTAAGGCCCTGCAGAACTGCAGTGGCAAAGCCTGTCCTGGACTTCGAGTCGAGAGGCAAATGGTAATGCTTTGTAAAGGTGTGAACAGAACTCCAAGTAACAGTCTCTAGAATGTATTTGGTTGGTACTCCTCTGAGAAAGGCTGCTGAAGTAGCTGCAGCTCTGGTAGAATGAGACCTAATGACTTTGGGTACAGGTTTACCATGGTGTAAGTAACAGAAACAAATGCAGTGGCTTGTCTGCTTTGAAATAGCCTTTCCTTTTGATCCTGCAACATATGTCACTAGTAATTGCTCAGTTTTTCTTAGAGCTTTAGTCCTGCTCAGGTAAGATCTTAGCTGTCTGTGTACATCCAAGGAATGCAGAATTCTCTCCCCCTTGTTCTGTGGATTTGGATAAAAGGTTGGCAGATGAACAGTTTGGTTAAGAGCCACACTGGAAACCACCTTAGGCATTAATGTTGAATTTGTCCTCAGAGACACCCTGTCTGGGTAAAGTATGATAAAAGGCACCATAGCCATGAGGGCCTGTAGCTCTGAGACTCTTCTTGCTGAAGTAATTGCTAGTAGCAGAGCTGTTTTCTATGATAAGAACTTTATATTAGCAGTAGCAGCTGGTTCAAATGGAGGCAGGGTGAGCTTTTGCAGCACATAATTGAGGTCCCATGCAGGTATTGGTGATCTTCTAGGAGGCCTTAAATTTTTGACTCCTCTAAGATACTGCTTTAGTAAAGGATGAGAAAAGATTGGTGGCTCTGTATTGTAATGAGCCGAAATGGCAGAGACATGGATTTTAATTGATGAGAAAGATAGGCCTTTGTCAATCATCTCAGTCAAGTATTGTAATATCTGAGGAATATTTGGTTCTGCTGTATCAGTTCCTTAGGCTTGATTCCAAGCACAGAATCTTTTCCATTTATCAGCATAAGATTTTCTAGTACTAGGCCTTCTGGCTTCCAAAATGATATCCATCACAGCTTTACTGAGAGGTGTTGTTTGTATAACTGAACCTGGCAGCATGGCTGATCATGTAGTGACTGGGAGTTGATTGTTTTGCTGGGACAGTAGTTAATGTCAATACCCAGCTTCGACCTTACCTGAAAGACAAGTTCCTTAGGATTAGGTACCAGTATTGGCGGGGCCAGTCCAGGGCAATGCATCATCTTTGGTTTCTCTTGTCTGACTTTTAGGAGGACCTTGGGAAGAAGAGGCAGTGGAGGAAAGGCATAAACTGATAGGGCGTCCACTTTCCATGCTCGTCTGTGATAAGTCCTTGTGCAGAATCTTTTCAATTGATAATTTTGAGGGGAGGCAAATAGACCTATGTCTGGGCTCCCCCATTTCTTTATTATCATGCTGAAGACTTGTGGATCTAGTTTCCACTCATGAGGATCCATAAGGTTTCTGCTTAAATAGTCTGCCAGAGTATTTTGTTTTCCTGGCAGGAATTGAGCTTAAAGATGTATCTGGTAAGTTAAAGCTGTGCCCCACAGTGCCATGGCTAATCTGCAAAGGGGGTATCAGTGCGTGCCCCCCCCCCTGCTTGTTTATACCACAACTGTGATGTTATCCGTCTATCAGTAGTTATCCTGGATGAAGTAAGTCCTTGAAGGCTGTTAGGGCATTTTCAACAGCTAGCATCTCTTTCTGGTTGATGTGGAGATGCATTTGTTTTGGGGTCCATATGCTCCGAATGCATCTTTCCGCCATGTGGGCTCCCCAGGCATAATCTGAGGAGTCTGTTAAGGTTTGGCTGGCAGGGGGTAGAGTGAAGGCCCGTCCCATGTTTTAGTGACATGCCTTTGCCCACCATAGAAACTCCTGTTGTAATCGGAATGAGAGGAATCCTTGTTTCCAGACTGTGACAATGTTGACTCCATAAACTTTTTAGGTACCATTGAAGTTTCCTCATATGCAGTTTTACATATGGAATCAATAGGATGCAGGATTCCATGAAGCCCAAAGCCTGCAGAATTTGTCTTGCAGTTTACTTCAAACTGATGACAACAAAAACCCAGTTAGTAGTTGCCTTTGCTTGTCTGACGTGAGGTAAGCCATCTGGGCAGTTGTATGCAAGCTTGCACCCAGGAATGTTATCTTTTGAGAGGGTACCAGTTGTGATTTCTTTTCATTTGTGTACCCTAGGCATGTTAGAAGCCTTTTCACAAACGCCAGGTGTTGTAGAAGAATGTCCTTGTTCTCTGCTTGAATGAGACAAGTCGTCCAAGTAAGGATATATTTGAATACTTCGTCTGCAAAATGCAATTACTGGTGCCAGGCACTTTGTAAAGACCCTGGGCGCAGTAGATAAGCCAAAGGGCAGTACAGAGAATTGGTAATGCATTAAGCCAGCCTTGAATCTGCGGTATCTTCTTCACGATTGCCTTATTGGGACATGCAGGTATGCCTCTTTTAGGTCTAATGTCACCAGCCAAGCATTCTTGCCCAGCATGGGCAGAAGCTGCTGCCAAGTCAGCATTTTGGAATGTCCAGGTAGGTGTTCAAAATCGATAAATCCAGTATTGGCCTTCAGGCCATGTCCTTTCTGGGTACCAAGAACAGTCTTGAGTAAAAATCTTGTCCTTTTTCCTGTTCTGGTACTGACTGAATGGCCCCCATATCCATGAGGGATGTAACCTGTTTCTGTGCCTCTGTCCATTGATTTTTTGGCAGATCTGGTCAACCGTTTGCCATTGGCAGAGTATGGAAATGGAATCTGTATCCCTGTGATACTATATTTAGCACCCACTTGTCCTGGGTTAACTGCCAATTTTGAGCAAAAAGTACTAATTTTCCCCCTAAGGGCGCTACCAAAAGATAAGTGCTTGGTGAAGGCAGAGTTAAGTCACTGGGACTGTTTTCTGTAGGTTTACGCTTTATCTCCTCCAGATTTGGAGTAGACCCATCCCATTGCTTTGACCTGTATGAATCTTGAGCCTGGTATCTGGAACCCTTAGGGCGTTTGGATTTGCCCCTTTGAGCTATGTCTGACACAGGAAAGGACCATTTTTTTGTAGGCCAGTGTCTACTGAATCTTGGTGGCTGCACTTGTAAGAAGTCTTTTACAGTTTGCATAGACTTAGCTTGGTCTTCCATTTTCTTTAAAACCTCTTCTGCCTTAATACCAAACACAGTATCATGCTGTAAAGGTGCATCTCATAATTTAGCTTTAACACGATCATGCAAATTTTGTTCCTTTAGCCAGGCATGCCTCCTAATCACAGATCCAGTAACTGCGGCCCTGCTGGAGGCCTCTAAGGAATCAAAACCACAGTGCAAAGTATGCTTTCCAGCCTGTTCAGCGGCATGCACCAATTCCTGCACATTCAGAAATAAACATTTTCTGTTTCAGCAATCCCATAACATGTTGATACTTGAGCACATGAAACTGGCAGTTTAAGGCCCTAATTGCAAAGGTTGCAGATGTATAAACCTTTTATCCCCATCTATCCAGTGCCCTTGAATCGCTGTCAGAGGGGGTAGGATTTTTTGCTGATGAGGCCTTAACTCCCTTTGGACCCTGTGAAAGTTTCAGGGTCAGCAGCAGGGTTTTTAAAAGATTTGTGCGAGTCAGGGACCCTGTAATATCTGTCAGGTGTCAAGCTCTACTCAGAAAACACATCATCCACAATGTCTAAAACGGGGGGGTATGGCTAAAGGCCTGTGCTGAGGGAGAAGGAAATCCCTGAGCCTCTTTTTTGATTGAGAAATCTTGACTCTCTCAGTGAAAATGATCCCTCAATGTATGCAAGGTTTCTCCAAATGAATAATCCTCAGGAGGTGATGCAGATGGTATGGATTCCTCTGCATCAGAATCCTCATAGGGAGGTATAGATAATTCCTGATCAGAAGAAATAAAAACCTGATCTAAAAATTTGTAATCGGTGTCTTGCCTAGGCCTCTTATCTGGGGGGGGGGGGGGGAGATGGGAACCCCCTGATCAAGGTAATAAGGTATTCAGCCATTTTGATCATCTGTTTTTTTTAGGCATAGAGGCCTTTGCACATGGCTCATGCGTTTTTTTTTTTTTTTTTTAAGTTTTAGAAGCTGCTTTTGTCTTTGCAGCTGTTGGTTTGATCTAAAGATGTTGAGGCCTGAATACACCCTCAGAAGCTGCTGCCTGCTCAGTGGCTCCAGACCCATCCGGGGGTCCAATACTTGAGCATCTCGTGGCATGCCGAATAGCGGGTTTCAGGGGCTGCGAAAGCACCTCACTGAGTACTGGCTTAAGAGAAGCTTCATTGGTTTTGGACCTCTGTCCTTTTCTGAGTGTTTTTTATATACTCTGGTAGTCTGATTGCTATCAGACAACATTTCTGGGTAGTTAAATCTGTTTCCAAAATCTTTGATGCAAAAATATACAGACACTTAATAGTGCGTTGGTTAAATCTAGCACAAAACCGACAGCCAGGCCCGTTGTGATCATGGCCTAGGCAAGGAATACAGTATAAATGGAAATCCTTATGAGGCATTTGCTTCCCACAAGTAAAACAATTAACTTTTTCTGACATCGGTATGAAGCAAGAAAATGTTTCCCCAATGGAGTACTTAGCTTTAGTGAAGACTTTGGTTCTGAAACTCAAATTCGTCAGGAGTCTGCCGACGGGCACTTGCGAAATGCTTCTGCTTCAGGCTCCGCATGGCAAGAAAGACTAAAGAAAATGGTGTCAGCTGCTTGTTTTATACCCCTGAAGACCTGACAGCAAGCAATGCAGGACCCAAGACTTTGGAATTCAGGCCAACTGAGGGCAACCTGCCAGCAGATTACCCAAATGTAATGACTGCAACAGTGAAACACAAAACATCTGGAATAAATGATCATGACTGACATAGACCTCAATGCTCCAAGTATAAACCTTGCTGGGGAAGAAGATCGATCTAAGTCCTGAACTTGTCGCAAGGATATTATACAATGTAGAGACACAGGAGCCACTTGTGTTTTAGTGTTCAGCTGCATTCCTATAAACTCTACATTGTATACAGGAGTCCGGTTTATTGCAATAACAAGGAATCCAAGATCTGAATTAAGTAATTCTTGGCTTGCAGTAGGCGATGCCTCTTGGGTACAGTAATCATGTAGATAGGGAAACACCTGGAATCCTTTCAGCCTCAGGTGAGTTGCTACCACTACTATACACTTGGTAAACACCCCAGGGCCTGTGGGGAATTTTTAAAGGGCAGTGCTCTGAGGTGGTAATGAATGGCTCCCAGCCGAAAGTGCAGGTGTCTCCTGGAGAGTCTATTCTGATAGGATAGTATGCATCCATGAGATCTATAGAGCACATCCAATCAACCTTGTGTAGAAGAAGCAGAATGGACTGGACCGTAAACATCTGGAACTTTGACTTCTACATAGTGATTAAGGTTGCTGAGATGCAGCATTGGTCTTGGGTCCCTTGTTTCTTTGGCACCATAAAGAAGTGTGAATAAGTTCTAAAACATATTTGTTCAGTCAGGACCTCTGACAATGTTTTTATAAAACTTTTTGAACTTCTTGCATTGCATACTCCCTCTGAGTGGTACGTTGGGAGATTCCTTCTTGGAGGTGGAGGTGAAGGGGAAAAAAAGGAATGTAGTAATCTCTGGACATTTATGCTTTGAACCCAGGTGGCATTTATTTGTTCAAGGATCTAGCTGCAGTGATAAAATTGACCCCTGACTGCTGATAGGGCTTGAGGGAGAAGGGTTCCCTGAAGCCCTGATTCTGGAGCCCCCCCCCAACCATCTCTTGGGTAACACCTACCAATGAACCCTTCCCCTCTGTCTCAGGAGGAAACCTCTACCATGTGTATACTGGAAAGGTCCTTAATACTTCCTGAACCAAGTTTTCTCCCCTCCTCTCTTGTTCCTAGAAAAGGTCCTCAGAGTAGAAAACTTGATCCCCACAGCAGATAACCTGCAGCAAGCAAGAAGGGAATATCTTAAGCGTATCCCTCACTGATGATCCAAATAAGGAGGAACCATCAAAGGGGACATTAAAGATGTCTTGAAGGGTTCTGCAAAGTCACAGCTGCATCCAGGCATGTCTCCTGATGGCTTTCTCATGAGATGCCTGCTGCAGTATGATTAAATCAGCCTCATCAAAGAACTAGCAAGGGAAGACTGTCGCTGGCTGGGGAAAAACCTTCAAGTCCTTCTCCAAGATAGTTGGTTACCTCTTTAATTGGGTCTCTCTGCAATTGGGTGAAGGTTGCCAAACAGTTCAACTACCTCAATGCAAAGTAGATGAGGCGTAAATGCACCTTCCCTTTCAGTCACCCTGGACTCCTTGTTTGAGAGATGGACAATGGAGCTTGCTTTGGCTAGCTCCTTTTTTTGTGGCTGCTGCCAGTGATGGCATCTACCAGGAGACTTACTCCAGTGCAGACGGTCAGATGGTGGACGGAGGAACCCGTCATGGAGCTTAGGTAGTCTCAGCCATGTCCAGTTCCTTCCAAGCCGAGTGGGAATCTATGAGCTCATCGGGGGGGGCATCACCAACGGTGTAGACAGGGCCCACCCCGAAAGCCTCCAGGAACACAGACTCAGAGGGAGGGTGGGAGTACTGGCCACTTTTCTGCTTTAGGAGTTCTAGGATATCTCCAAAGGAGACAGCAGGTGGTCAATCGGGGAGACTTCTCCCTCATTTTTATGCATCCTTGGTGCTAGCCTCCACAGAGGAGTCTGTGTGCCTCTTGCAATTTTTTTTTAGAGGGATCTCCACCATGGGGTGATTCTGGACAGGTAGTAGAAGGAAGGCACATCAAGCTTTTTTTTTTTTTTTTTTAGAGATTTTATCAAGAAGATTTCCAGGGATATTATCTGTGGATCATAAAAGACCCTCGAGTCTCAGAAGGCTGATTCTCCTCTGCTCGTCTAGAGCATCTATGAGCCTTACATCTAATGCCACAAAAGAGGTGGTTAGTGTAGGTACTTCCATCAGAAGGCATGCCTGGCTCTGCAATTTCGTAGGAGTACTTTAAGTCCTTGATTAACTTGTCCCTTATGATAGATCAACTACCTTTGGTCCAAAAAAGTTAAAGAAAACATTTTCGGAAGCAAACAGGACTGCAAATCTCTAGCTGCTGTAGGAATCAGATTCTCTACTCCCCAGAGGACTATCAGAGAATATAATTCTGAACACCTTTGGTATTTTCATTCGACACTTCTGAAGGGTGAGCTTCCTGTGGCAGGGGGAATCAACAACTGACACTGCCTGAGAGACCAAGGTGATCAATAAAATACAAAATCAGGGCTTTGGAAGTCCTTTTGCTGAGAAGGACCATCAGCACTTCCTGAGAAGTTACCTGACTGTCCCACACTGGAGGAAGGGGGGGCACTTATCTTTCCACCCTGCAGCCTGAACCACCATTCCTCAAAAACAAGTGGGATGCAAATAATAAATTAACAATGGCTACTTCATTCCAACTCACATTACTCACCTCTTCAAATGAAAATTCCCAACATATCAGCCTCACAAAGGGAATTTGCAGCAACAGGTCCCAGCAGGCCAGAGTATTAGAAATTTACTGACAATTCATTTTAGTGCCAAAGAAAATTGGGGATCCAAGATCAGGTTTGGATCTACATCAGTTGAATAATTTGTTCAAAACAAAATTCTGGATGTTCACAGTTCAGCAAGTCCTTTCACTGCTAAAGAGAATAACTGGATGTGCTCAATATATTTTTCAGGATGCCCAATTACTGCATCAAAATACAGATGCTTCAGAAAGTATCTTGCTTTTGGCTGGGAGCCAATCACCACCAGTTGTGGGCTCTGTCCTTTGGTCTCACCACAGCCCACAGTATGTTTACCAAATGCATGGCAGCTAGTTGGCAACTGTAGGGATTCAGTTTCCTTATCTGGATGGCTCAAAACCCCATCAAGGGATCTGCTGATCTGTGCTAGGGACTCCTTGCTGCAACTGTCACAACTTGGGGATAACAGCAAATCAAAAATCTCAACTCCAGTCAACCCAATCTCTGGAATTTCAGTCCCCTTATAAATATGACAACACTCACAGTGAGGCTTCCAGTCTCAAATCTCATCCCTTACTAGCCCCACAGGTTGTCTTGCAAGAAACTACCAGTCAGGATGGTTTGCATTCTAGGATCTATGGTCACAAAACTACATAAATCCCTATAGCCAGATTTTACAGGAGTATTCAATGGACAAGTGTCAGTGCAATGGTTGCTAAAGCAACAATGTCCTGCCTAATCAGTCTTCACAAATGTGAGCACATTTGGTAATGGTAACTACAGATGTTCATCGTGTTATCCTGCTGCAGTCATCACACTTGGGTTATCTTGTCGTCAGGCGGTCCCGCAGTTGGCCGGAATTCCAAAGTCTTGGTCCGGCATCGGTTGCTGTCACTTCTTCCCTGACGTCATTGCGCCAGGGGTATATATAATGCATCAGACGCCATTTTCTTCAGTCTTTCTTGCCGCGCGGTGCCCGAAGCAGAAGCAGTTCGCAACTGCCGGTCGGCCGTCTCCTGAGAGTTTCGAAGTGGAATTTCAGATCCAAAGTCTTCAATAAAGCTAAGTACCCCGTTAGGGAAACTTTTCTTGCCTCAGACCGATGTCAGAAAAAGTTAACAATTGTATTTCTTGTGGGAAGCAAATACCTCGTAAGGATTTCATTCTTACTGTATACCTTGCCTAGGCCCAGACCACAACGTTACTGGTGATCGTTTTATGTGCTAGGTTCAATAAGCGTACTATAAAAATACGCTTTGATTTCGCACAACACTACTTCGGTAGAAAATTGAATTACACTATGCCGTCGGAGCAACAGACTACTGGCGTGCACAAAAAATGCAAGGATAAGGACAGGCAGCCTAGACCAAAGCCAGACTCAGAGGCCTCGGCTGGGCCGGTTTCCAGTTCACAGTGAGGCTCCTACGCAGCCCCTGGCTACTGCAGATTTGGAACCAGAGACCGCTTCGAAGCCTTTGGAGGAGAGTGCTAGGCAGACGCAGCCATTTTTAGTCCCTACCGACGACACTGCAGCAAGAGATGTCAGTGCTGCAGAAACACCTTCGGTTTCTGAAGGTGTCTTCAGACAGACTACGCTCACCATAAAAACGTATCCCAAGCTTAAGACTCCTATTAAACCAAAAAATACTGCACTTCAGTCTCCAGTTCAAGGCCCCATGCCTAAGAAACAGATGCTTAAAATGGCGGAAGATTTGATCTCTTTAATCAGGGGTTCCCAACCCCCACCCGACAAAAGGCCTAGACAAGAGGAAGATTATGCCTCCTCTGATCAAGTGTCTATTTCCTCAGGCTCCTCTGAGGACCAAGATTACTCTTTTCCCCTTATGAAGATTCTGATGCTGAGGATTCCATTCCCTCAGCTTCTGCCCCTGAAGACTACTCCTTTGGGGAAACTTTACACACTATGAGGGAACACTTTCACTGGGAAGGTCAGGACTACTCTGACTCAAAGAAAAGGCTCAGAGAGTTTCTTTTACTCCCCCAGCACAGACCTCTTGCCATCCCCCCAGTTTTAGACATTGTGGAGGATGTTTACTTAGAATCTAGTTTGAATCCAGATCCTCTGCCTCCTGCTCCAGCCAAACCAGACAGATACTATAGAGTGCCTGACTCCCACAAATTCCTTCATAAAAGCCCTGTTGCTGATCCAGAGACCATCTCCCAGGGTCCCAAAGGGGCTAAGGCTTCTATGGAAAAAATCCTGTACCCTCTGAAAGGGATTCCAAAGCACTAGACAGGTGGGGGGAAAAAGGTTTACACCTCAGCCACTCTAGCTATGAGAGCACTAAATTGTCAATTTCACATGCTAAAATATCAGCAATTTCTAATGTCTCAGTTAAGACAAAAAATGAGCACACTCCCTCAACAGTCTGAATTGAAAGAAATGCAGGATCTGTTGCATCCAACTGAACAGGTGGGCAAACATACTTTAGAGTGTGGGTTTGATTCTTTAGAGGCTTCCTGCAGAGCAGCTGTCACTGGGTCTGTTATACGTAGGCATGCTTGGTTAAAGGAACAAACTCTACCTGATCATGTTAAAGCAAAGCTTCTAGATGCTCCCTTACAGCAGGATGTCCTATTTGGAGTTAAAGCAGAAGTAGTCTTAAAGAAAATGGAGGATAAGGCAAAATCTATGCAGACGGTCAAAGATTTTCTACAGGTACAGCCCCCTCCCTTCAGCAGAAATTGGCCAACAAAAAATTGGTCCTTTCCAGCTACTGACAGACCACAGAGGGGTAAATACAGATGTCCAAGAGGCACAGGGCCACCACAAGCCCAATACAAACCTCGACAATGGGGCACTGCATCACAGAAGGGAGGAGAAGACAGGCCCCAAACTACTAGAAGGCAAACTCAATGACTTGCACCTCATATGGCCAAGCAACACTCGTGGCAGCTCCCTTGGGAGGAAAACTCGCACTTTTTTCAGACAACTGGCACATTGTCACAAAGGACAAATGGGTCCTAGACATAATTTCACGAGGATACAGATTCCATTTCCACACCTTGCCAATGAAAAGAGGAATGCCAAACCTGCCACAAAATCAATGGGCAGAGGCACAAAAACAAAATTACAGCTCTCACGGTCATGAGAGCCATTCAACTGGTACCTACACGGGAGCAAGGCCAAGGATTTCACTCGACTATTTCAAGTCCCCAGAAAGGGCAATGCTTGGAGACAAATTCTGGACCTTTCAATTCTGAACACCTTCTTACAAGTACCCAAATTCAAGATGCTAACACTACAGCAGCTTCTTCCCATGTTGGGCAAGAAAGCATAGCTAGTAACGTTGGACCTCAAGGAGGCATACCTGCATGTCCCTATCAGACAAAGTTGCAGAAGATGCAGGTTCAACCCATTACCAATTCTCTGCACTGCCCTTTGGCTTATCCACTGCGCCCAGGGTCTTCACAAAATGCCTGGCACCAGTAATTGCATACTACAGACAGAGGAATTCAAATATACCCATACCTGGACGACTGCCTCATCCAAGCAGAAAGCAAGGACATCCTCTTACAACATCTGGCTTTTGTAAAACATCATCTAAGTTGCCTGAGGTACACAGTAAACTAAAAGAAATCAAAACTAGTACCCTCACAAAATATGACATTCCTGGGTGCCAGCTTGAATACAACGGCCCAGAAGGCTTATCTGACGCCAGACAAACAACAACTGACTCGATATTTCAAAACAATGGCAACAAAGACCCAACTCCCTGCAAGAAAAATTCTGCAGGCCTTGGGCTTCATGGCATCTTGCATACTACTAATACCATTTGCAAAGCTGCAGATGAGGAAATTACAGTGGTACCTAAAAAGCGTATGGTCTCAACACTGCCACAGCTTGGACACAATGATATCTCTCATTCCCTGCCTACAACAAGAGTTTCTATGGTGGTCACGGGCATGTCACCTCAAGTGTCAGCCTTTCACCTTGCCCCAGCCAGGCAAACTATGACAACAGATGCATCGGACTACACCTGGGGGGCACACATGGCAGGACAGTGTGTTCAAGGTATATGGACTGCAGATCAAAGGAATCTGCACATCAATCAAAGAGATGCTAGCTGTACAGAATGCTCTGATAGCCTTCAAGAACCTATTACATCCAGGACAACTTGCAATAAGGACGGACAACACCACAGTAATGTGGTACATAAACAAGGGGGTACACACTCCTACCCTCTATGCAGGCAAGCAATGACCTTGTGGAACACAGCACTGGCTTACCAAGTTCAGTTACAAGCTCAATTCCTGCCAGGAAAAAACACATTGGTAGACTACCTCAGCAGAAACATCATGGATCCCCACGAGTGGAAACTGGATCCACAAGTATTTGCAATGATAACTCAAAAATGGGGCCTCCCAGACATAGACCTGTTTGCCAGCCCCCAAAACTATCAGCTAACAAAATTTTGTACAAGGACACTTCACCATCAAGCTTGGAAAGTGGACACACTCTCATTCAGTTGGAAAAAACCTGACAGTATATGCCTTCCCTCCACTGCCTCTTCTCACAGAGGCTTCTGAAAGTCAGAAAGGAGAGACCATGACTGATACTCATAGCCCCAGACTGGCCACGCTAGCACTGGTACCCACTATTAAGGAATATGGCCCAGGGCCCACCTTGGATTTTACCACAAATTGCCCATTTGCTCACACAGCAAAACAATCAGATTCTACACAGCCAGCTCAAAACCTTAAATTTGGCTGCATGGCAAATCACCTAAGCATCCAGCCAGCTCCTCTTCCTCAAGCAGTTATGGATGTTATTCTGGAAGGTAGGAGGCCCAGCACTAGGAAGGCCTACTCTGACAAATGGAAAAGGTTTTGCGCCTGGAACCAATCTAAAGGCCAAAATACACTTCAGCCTCACATACCTCAGATTCTACAGTATTTAACTGAGATGTTGCACAAAGGACTTTCTTTTTCTTCCATTAAAATCCACGCATCAGCTATTTCAGCCCACTACAACACGGATCCACCCTTATTTTCATATCCACTTCTAAGGCAGTTCCTCAGAGGGGCAAAAAAACATTAGGCCCCCCAGGAGAGCACCTACACCAACATGGGGTCTCAATTTTGTTCTGGAAAAACTTACGCTACCTCCCTTTGAACCAGCTTTCTCTGCTGATCTAAAGTTTATATCATGGAAGACCCCTGCTGCTAGCAATAACTTCAGCCAGAAGAGTCTCAGAGCTGCAGGCACTAATGGCAGTGGAACCTTTCCTCAATTTCCATCAAGACAGTTTCTCTACGAACTAATCCTTTCTTCATGCCTAAGGTGGTATCTAGTGTGGCTTTAAATCAAACCATCTACTTACCCACCTTCTTTCCAAATCCACAGAACAAAGGAGAAAGACTCATGCATTCCTTGGATATTCACAGGCAATTTTGTTACTCCTTAGATAAAACGAAGGTTTTCAGAAAATTTGACCAGCTCTTTGTATCCTATGCTACAGCTTCGCAAGGAAAGGCTATATCAAAACAAACCATTTCCAAATGGATAGGACATTGCATTTGTTTTTGCTATATCCATCATGGAAAACCAGTTCCTGCTACCATAAGGCCCCACTCTACCAGGGCAACAGCTACATCTACAGCCTTCCTCAGGGGGGGGTTCCAACCAAGGAGCTTTTGGAAGCTGCAACTTGAGTTCAGTACACAACTTCACCAAACACTACCACTTTACTCTAAGACTAGAGCTGGCTTCGCCACCGCAGTTCTGCAGGGCCTTCTAGCCTCCTCTAACTCCTCCACCCATCCTTAGCTTTGGGATTCTACCCAAGTGTGATGACTGCAGCAGGGTAACATGATGAACATAGTACAGTTTTGTACCTACCATAAATGTAGATGTTCTAGTGTACACCCTGCTGCAGTCCAGGTTACCCTCCCTCCATCCCCTCTGATCTAACTGGCTAAATCTTTACAATACCTTCCTGATGTATTTGCTTATAGGTGGAGGGATTTTGTGTTTGTGCTAAATTTCTTAATTGGTACTAATTATTGACCACCTTTTTGGGGGCACCTGACATCTGGGGCAAGAAAAACTGAAGAAAATGGCGTTGGATGCATTATATATACCCCCTGGCGCACTGACGTCAGGGAAGAAGCAACAGCAACCGACGCCGGACCAAGACTTTGGAATTCAGGCAGACTGCGGGACCGCCTGACGACAAGATAACCGAAGTGTGATGACTGCAGCAGGGTGTACACTCGAACATCTACATTTATGGTAGGTACAAAACTGTACTTTTTCCTTCAAAAAGGGCTTCCTTTCACTCGACCCCCCTCCCACCACACTGACCAGGGGCATTACTTTGGTAGGACAGTCCATGATGTGTGGTCTCAGAGCGGCCACTCTTCACAGCATTACCTTGGGAGATGAAAGCGGCCCTCCTAGCATTGCGGGCTTCCCAGGCCACAAAAGTTCAGAAGTATTCCACAGATTACAAAAAATAAAAATTATCTGCTGCAATCCATATTACAGGACTTTTTTTTTTACAAGATACCAGAGCAACAGGGCAGCCTTTTTCTGATGCCAAGCAATGATGGTGCCTGGTGGTTCATTCTACACCAATAAAATTATACAAGTTCTTGAAAGGGTCTAAAATTAAAAATTCTGACCCTATATGCTCTCTGTTTCCCCCAAGCTCTGATGGGTCACCCTGGTTCTCAAAGCTGCCGTGTCTGTAATAACCCAGGTCATGGGGACTACAGCTGCTATTCCCAAGTATGAAATATTAGGTTTACACCATTAGCGTCCCTTTGCCCCCCTACAGTACTGCTTCCATCCACTTTAACTATTGCCTGCTCCAGTTCTTGTCCAATACCAAATAAAAGGCATACACATTTACCATTACCTGGACAACTCCCTCACCCACTTTCAAGAAAAAGTAAAGGCTACTCACCTTTAAACAGCGGCGTTTTCAGAACCTCAGTCTCTCCAGATCCAATGTGATGTCATCCTGGGAACTCTAACAGGACCCTTCCAGCTAAAGCGGTTTTCTTACTTCCGGCACAATAAGTCATACCACAAAATAATAAGGCATTATCATCTACTCACCCTATGGTAGATAAATGGATTCTCATGGTGGCCATAGCAAGACTACACATGAAGAAACTGCAGAGGCACCTTGGCGATGTCTGCCAGCAGCACAACACACTTCAAGAGAAGAGGATTCCTCTGATGCTGTGTGTAACCAAAGAGTTTGCAAGGTGGAACTGGTTCAGGAAAATCACGGTGAACCTTCAGATACAGCCTGGGAAGGTCACTAGGGAAATTCAGGGCTCAAGCACTTGAGACAGCAGGCAGCTAGACTGTAAAACCATTAAGTGTATGGCAAGTGACTTATGCGATTGGAATCCTCAAGCCCTACTTTGAAACTGAATGAAATGCAGGTGCTAAGAGAACATTAGAGGGATGCAGTATACAAACATGAAGGGATTCCCTTCTACGTTCCAGGCCTGCAGTAACTGTGTGGAAGCTGGCCTTGGACAGAGGCAATCACCCGATAGCCTCATACATCCAATGCCAGTACAATTCCATACAGGATCCTCAAAAATGTATGGGTGTGTTATTTTCTGTGCAGTCTGGAGATGGGTTACACCAGAAACCCTTTGCTTCTCTGAGGGGCAGCCCTCTAAAAACATTCTGCTCCAGCCTTCCACATGAAAGTAGCTTAGGCAATGGATGCCTTTGCCCTCAAAATATGTAGGTCGGTCTCTCTGCTTTTCTTCAAATCCCTTTACCTGCAGCAAGACGAAGTAAAAGGTCCAAGGTTCAACAGCACCATTTTTGGTTTCCACCTTGTGGAAACAGCAAGTGCAGAACTGATGAAGCATCCAAATCTACAGCTGCACAGATTTGGGCAATTTGATCTTGCTACTCTCTACCTACAATTTTCTCTTAAGGATTGCTTAGCAAGAGTCAGGTAACAAAGCCTGGTATGAAGAAACATTAACTGGGCAGGTGGAAAGTATCTCACATTTGGTGCCACAAGATTACTTGAGATCACAGTTCAGCTCAAGTACCACCAACTATGTAGTACTAATCAATTGTACAGGTTATCTTTTTGCTATTTCAGCATTCACACCTGTCTATTCCCCCCATTCTTGGCATTACTACCTCAAGTCAAGCCGTTATTTACAGGGAATCATCCCTGTGACTTTCAAGGAAGATACATCTGTATGGGACTTACTGCATGCAAGTCTGAGGAAACACTTTTTGCTAACAGACACATTAGCCAGAAGGCTCTAAGTGCTACAGGCACTGTGGAAAGAAGCTTTCTTGGTCTTCCACATGAGCATGATCAGCATAACAATTCCTTTATTTATGCTAAATTTGGACACAAAACTTTCTCTGAATCATGACATACAGCACACATTCTTTTTTCTAACAAAGGATACAATGGAGAAAATTCTTATCTGGATGCACAAAGATAGTTGAAGCACTTTTTGTTCTTTTGGCTTTTCCCGGTTAGGGGTTGCCACAGCGGAACTCTGGTACACTAATGATTGGCAGTAGATTTTCATGGTGCCAGCTCAACGTCCAACCTTCAATGAAGGCACGCCTATTCATGCATGTCTTTTGAATGCCACTCTACCATGGGGAGGACATGCAGACTCCACACGGAAGGCGCTCCAGCAGAGAATCAAACGGGGAGAACCTCTTGCTGTGAGGCGACAACGCTACCGCTGCACCACCGTGGCTGTCCTAGTTGTGCCTAGCTTTTAACCAAAATGCAGATCAGTCTCCCCTCTGCATCTTAAAGAAAATGAAATAAGTCTAAGATATGGTTTGGTTTACTGTATATCCTATTGCTACTGGACATGAAACCATCTTTTGCAACAGCTATGGCTACTAATATAATTTTCCTCAGACGAAGAAGTATCCAGATCATCCTGGTGGTGACCACCTAGTCCTGAGTGCACCCATTCTTCAAACAGGGTAGGCTTCACTACTACAATCTTATAGGACCTGGCCACAGCTCTGGAAATCTTCCCTTTAGTTATGACCAATCTAAAATTTGGCCACAAGAGGAAACACTGCAGTTCTGTTAAGGGCTTGCTCTTAACAGTAGATCAAATAGAGGATTTTCCATATGCATTTTCTTCTTCCTGGTTTGGCCCTACAAGGCCCGGGGAGAGTACCAAATAAACCTTTCCTCCTTTGTCAACCCGAACCCCTACAACAGACTTGACACAGGACCTCTAATCTACTCATACCAAGACTGCTATTGGGAAGTCCAGTTTATCACTTTCCTGCACTAATGACAACAGGACCAAAGGAGTTTTTTTTTTTGTTTTTACAGGAAATCCTTTTTGCTAACAGCAGTCCCCCTTGGAAGCCAGAGTAAGACATGCTTTGTGACAAAACACAGTTCATCTTTACACTGGGAATGTATAGATATCTATCAAGCCATGATGGAGAAGGCTGGGTAAAGCTCTAGCAGTTGTCTTCACTGGCCAAAATCACATAGATTATAATTACAACAATGGTGATCCTATGTCAACATTTACTGTTTCAGTAACCTCCTGTACTACTATAGGGACTTCGGCAGAAGAGCTAACTCCTCCCTCCTGTAAGTCAGTACATCAGTGGCATCTCTCCTGGTGCAGAATGAGTGTACATTAATGTCTGTAGTGCTAGTATTAGCCAGTTTGCTAGTTCAGGCTGCCCTAGAGTTTTCAGATAAGTATACATTTGCTTATAGTTGTATTTTTTTCAGGCATCCAGTATGCATTGTAGAAGTTCCAAGTACATTTCAGGAAGAAAGCAGAGCCCTGTCCCCCAGACTTCATGTTGGTGGACTTCTCCAATTGCCCTGCCTCAGCATACCTAAATTAAAAGGCCATTAAGTGGACAGCAAAGGCCAACCTGAAGAAAGCAAGTGTACCAGTACCATTGACATTAACAGTGTTCCCCACATCTGCAAAAGAAACCACAGTGAATGTGACAAAAATACAAGGAAGACAACATCTAAGCAGAATCATGTCTGCCAATATGCTTTTGCAGTCACTCAAGTATTTACTTGTCTGAGGCATTTGGCATCCTCCCACTGGAGGCAGGTATGTGCTCAAGACAACTTTCTTCTCAGCCAAAATCCTAGAGTCATTGGTCTGTCTGGTCACCTCCTTTGGGGAGGATGCCAGTGTTCTCTCAGCACTATGTAAACAGTGAAGTCTACGGATAATGGCATTAACTAACCCTCAGTGCTCTAATAACAGCATCTCCAGTTCTGGTACAAAGGCTGTTGGCATCTGACCACATCTAGAGATCTCAAAGGCAGACAGAGAACCAGCCCAAAGACATCTAGACAACAGCAGCCTGCCATTTTGCAGATTTGTGGACTCCTCAAAATATCTTTATGAAGATCCTGCAGCTGTTTAACTATGGTCGCCAGGAAGGTGTCTTAGGTTGTAACCCAGAACCCACTTCTGAATGACAAGAATGTAAAATTCAGAAATACTTCATTAATAAAGTCTACACTTCTGCCATTCTGGGCTTCAAGGCTCTTAAAAATCAAATGCATATGCTGAAATACCACAGGAAACTCCTGTTTGAGGTAGAAGGCAAGGTTAAAGACATACAATACCAAAAGTCCTCAGAGGTTCAGTGCTGAAACAAGGCAACTTTTCTTGGGTAGCAAAACATCCTGGCTACAATGGTGCTGTTGCATGCTATAACATGGAAACGGTCAAATCAGTAATAGGCTGAAGTGCCTGGCAAAGGACTATATAACACAGTCAGACCAGAAAGCTTTATTACCATACTCATGTCTACAGTGAAAATTTTCTTTCAAAAAGTTTTTGCTGTTAAAAAGAGCACCACAGGAGGAGGAGTGGGTGAAAAGCCCACCACAACACTTTGGTCTTAAAGTAGGAAGCCTGAAAGTCCTCTGTGCTAAGATCCTGAGGAGGAACATCTTGGCCAAGCATGTTTCTCCTTGCAACTCACATGCCCAACCAGACCATGGGAAGCAGTCTGAGCCTTACAAAAGAGTAGGTGGAAAATCGTAAGATACCTAGTTTCTGAAAACCTTAGCTGAATACATTTCATAAAACTCAGGAATCCCATCACTGCTCACAAACAAGGCATTCATTAAAACCAAGTGTATATAAATTCTTGTGGCAAGGAGCCACTGGGGAGAAAGTTTTATTTTAAGTGATTCCCCATTTCACAGGATAGACTGCCTGTGGAGCCCAGACGTTCTCCAGAAAATGGAGAACTACAAATATTTTTACACGACATTGCTTCCAGCAGGCCTGCATGATATATGGCCCCAGAATTCAAAAGTTAACCTTGCCAGCCCCCCTCCTTCCAAGGCTTCAGGGTAACAGAATGGGGGGGGGGATCACACTTCCAAGTCCCCTTTTGTACCTAGGGGACTATCAACTGTGTCTAGTACTGAAACCAGGATTTTTGTGAATAATCAATTGTTGCAACTAAAGGGATTCTGATCTACCTATAGCTGGGCAACCATCTAGTACAAGCAACAACTCAGAAGTGCTGCCGTTTGCTCTTTCATACTTTGAGGGAGCAGGGATTCTGGATAAACCCTTTCCCAGGCTGCAAACTTTGCTCTTCTCAGCATGGGCAGACAAATCAAGTGGCCATTTTCCTAAGGGAAATGTGACCTTTCAATGCCAGTACTTCAGTCCCAAAGCACTGTTCCAACCCGATCACAGTAAGTGAATAAAATGGGATACATGGCATTCTCCTTTATCCTGATGGTGCATGTAAGCAGACAACACATGAGAAACTACAGCTGGTATTTAAAACAGTGTTTGCATGTACTTCTACTGAACTCTCCTATTCCCTAGTATTAAAACAGGAGATGCATTTAAATTTAGATCAGACACTAACTATGGACTCCAAACAGCTTTGGAGAACTCATTCAGTGGGGTCTGAAGAATAGGGCATTTTGGTACAAGATAAAAGGAAAAGCAAATCTATGTGAATGAAATGAGGTAATTCTGACAGTCAAGACCCTGACACCTCTGGAATTACAGAATTTTTCCTGAAACACATGCATCAGAGAAGGGGAACATCCTCTGTGCAATCTAGCAACAGACAGTTTCTAGGGTAGGAGGCAAGCATGAGCCTCTGGAGAATCATCTGTTTTCCTCAAAAAACATCTTGGCAGACATCCTGAGCTAAAGAAAAGTGGATCCTCAAATGGATGGAAGTTGAGGATATTTTTCAGGATCGGGCCCCATGGGTTGAGCTAATCAGAAGAGACCTTTTTGCATCTGCAGAAAATGGACAACTACAAACATTTCTGCAAAATGCCATTGCTTCCAGCAGGCCTACATGATGTATTCTTTCTGCATGCCTCCTCAGTGTTATACAGAGATTGGGGGGGTATAAAGCAAAAGTACTACTAAAACTCTTTAGGCAGAGCAACCCCTAGCTTGCTGATGTGGTTTATTGTTGCAGGCAAAAGCTTAGGGAACTGATGTAGTAGCGGTCCAAATACCTTGTATAAAAGCTGGTTACACCCAGCAGTCTTTCTCTTGCCATATCTAAGTGCAGTGCACTATTCAGAGCTCATACTTGCTGTGAAACTCTTCTTACATCTAGTGTCTTGTCTTTTTGTAACTTCTGCTTAATCATTTAGTGTAAAAACTGCACACACCTGTCTAATTTCCCTAAAGAGGTGTTGGGCATACCCTGTACTCCAAAGAGAGGCCTGTGCTCTTGCAAAGGACAAACATTTAAAAATGCAAGGAAGGGTGTATACTACTAAAAGGCTGGAGCACATAAGTCTGCTGTACATACCAACTGTTCAGCTTCAAAGCCCTAAAAGCAAAGTGCTTCACTGTCCAGGCCTACTTCAATTAAGAAACCTGGCAGCCTTCTTACTGAAATCCTCCATGGAAAATGCTGATCAGGTGTCCCCTTGCCACTGGAGGAGGTCAAAGGACTAAGGATATCAGCCACACTGACATATTGGCAAAAGATGAATGGCAAGGCATCTGTGAAAGCTACCACACCAGATGTACTTATTCCCAAACAACCCATGGAGCTGGAGGAGATATCTGCTGCTGACCATTACATCCCAATCATGGAAGAGGACAGTTTCCCTCAGCCCAATATAGAGGAAGCTGTCTGCACAGCTAGAAAGTGCAAACACAGGGACTTCCCGAAACTTCATCAGCTTCCACCAAGACCTGCAGTGATGCCAGTACCTTTGTCAAGCATAAGCTGCAACTTGTTTGGATCCATCCCTTAGTCAGTTCTGCCATTAAAAGGGCGCACAGATTTTTGTACTTCAGGTTCAGCTTAAACAAGTCCTCTGTGTCTGGACTTAGGCTATCCAAAATGAAAAAAGACTTCAGGGAGGAAAGAGACTCAGATTATACATCTACACAAGATTTTTAGATGTCCTGTCTCTTGTGTTAACAGCACAGACCTTAACATGCTGCTCTTAGACTGTTCATCAACACATCTGTTCAGAGATGCTCTGTCCTTTAGGAGAGAGTTCTTCCAAAGGCAAGCACATAAGGCCTCAGTACCCATGACAGGTCATGGAAGCTTCAGGGTTTGGCCTTCAAAACTAGTAGTCATTCTTCCACTCCAGACAGCCCTTTTGAATTTAAGACTACTACCATGCAGTCAAACTCCCACTTCCCTGCCCTTAAGAGACCAGATGAATTTTCCAAGGTTAAGGTTCCTAAACCACACACACACAAAAATCTGCTGCAGATCTATGGACTCTGCAAAGGGAAGTAGACTGTCTCCAGCCCAGAGTGCACTTACTGAATGGATATGGGAAAAAATATTAACTTCAGTAATTCTGGCCTCTCGCCTGCCAAAACCACATTCTTACATCACGTGTGTAATTAAACTCACAACAGCAAGTTCAATCCTTTTTGCAGCTAGGAAAGTGCGAGCATGATGCCACACTGATCAATTCTCTAGGCTGCAGACAGTCACTTTCCCCCTACGTGAAGTTGCAGCCACTTAATATTCCCAAAAGGGAGCTTATCGTTGACCTACAGGAATAAAATACAAATAAAAGGGAAAGATTATGCAACTTAGCCAGCACATTCTCTCCTTAAACACACACTTCTAAACATGGGGGAAAAAAAAGCAGTGTTGGTCTAATCATCTCATTTTAAAATCCCAATGAAATGCCCATCAGTAACAATCCTGCTCTTGCACCACAGCCATTAATAAAGTCTACTCCTTATGCAGCCCAATCAAGTAAATGCATGTAAGCAGGTGAAAAGACAAATATTTTACGGTTTCATCTGTGTAAAACTTGCACATGCTGTAGTTGGTGTCCATATACTGAAATTTCAACATGATTTAATTCATTGAATGTGAAATGATCTTTAGAATAGAGTGTTACAACTGTTAAACTACAACTACTTAGCGTTTTACTATATTTCCTAGTATAGTTTCATTGTGTTAAAAATTAGAGACGGCCCTGAATCAGGTCAATTTTTTTTTTATTTTTAAACTTCACCTCCCCCAAAGCAACCGGAAGAAGAATCTTATATTCCCTAGCTGTGCAGATGCAGTGGAGATATTACTTGAACAACAAAGATGACACAGCCGGTCAAACAGTTTAATAGTATTTTTTATACCTTTTCAACCTTTTGGAGGACTCTTTTTACATCCACAGGATTTCAGCTTTATAACAAACATGCTCAGCCAACGACCATTTGAGCCAAGTGTCAAGCTTTGTAACTTTAATGGTGCCCAGTAGCTGTACCACACAAACAATATGTCCCTTTGGACTGAACAGTGCTCCCCACAAAACTATTTGCAGAAGTGTCCTTGTATCAGTGCATCTAACTCCAAGTTTTCTTCATTAGGAATGAAAAAAGGAACTGCCCTCTCTAGTTCTGCAGTCTTACCTGAAAGGAATGAAACATCTGGAGGACTGAAATGTTTGTACATCTCTAGCCATGGAGACAAGGGCTTGCAGTAGTTCAGCAAACTGTCAAACTGGACTATTGTCTGCTATGGGACAGGGACCAACTCACAGAAAAATGTTGCTGTCAAAGGCCACTTCACCTTCAGTGGCACAGCTCGGCGCTTGCTCTCTGCTAAGGATTTTAGTATCACAACTAACAGGTTGTTAGTACTCACCAGGATTGCAACTTCAGAAGTTAAAGTTAAACTCAATTTTCTGTTACAGTTTTACAGAACTGGTGTGGTGCTTTTTCTCCCTATCATATGGTTCCAGTATTGTGTATGTACCAAAAACTGGCTTCTACATTACTAACACTTGTACTTCCTTACCTTGGAATTAAAGGAAGGGGTGGCTTTTTTAAAGCTTAATTTCTCACATAATTTGCAGATGAGTGTCTATGCCTGCATGACATACTACAGCCAGAGAACTTTGAAATCAGGTACAGCTGATAGTCTTATATTGGTAATTAGTCCTGCTGCCAGGAGCACAACAGATGCTGTTAAAGAGAGCTATGAAACACATTTTCCACTGTTTTTATTGCAAAGACAGAACGTATACTTATTCACAGCGGATTCCAGTGTAGCCATACATTTTATAGCAAAGCAGAGCTTATATCCGTTAGTGGTTCAAAGGTTCATACTAGGCTATCTGCCCTAGAGCATTTATAAGCCTAGCCAGAGTGTGTTTGGCTTTCGACACCCATTTTAAATGAATTTTGCTATGCCCTTTTTCGAGGTTAGTATACTGTGCCTTTAACAGTGACACAGAAGTGATACCCGGGGTAAACCTACGATCTCCCTTCCACTCAAGATTCCTCTTGAAGAGAGTCAATGAGGGACTCTGCCTAACCTGGACTGGGATTTTATTCCAGAGTGAAGGGAGCCTCTGGGTTATGAATCTCTCTCTCCAGCATGTCCTATTTATTTCAGTGCTGAGGTTCAAGACTCTCGAGCATGTAGCTCGATGGGATTTGGATTTTCTGAGGTGCAGCATGTCCATTAATTCCGGGTTGGACATGGCTTTATACGTCAGGCACAGATCGCCTCTGAGCAGGCGGTATGCCACTGAGTAGAGCTGGAGTTTCTTCAACTGGGCAGCATATGGCATCTGTTTGAGCCCTTTGATCCTCTTGGTGAGGTACTTTTGGGGTCTTTCCAGTTGCGGCAGATGTCTGGTAAGGTACATCCCAAAAGGGGCATTGTACTCAATTATGGGCCTGATGAGTAAAGAGGCACGATGACCTCCCCTGATCTAGATGTGAATCCCTTCATAAATAGGTGGGCTGTATAAAATGTTTTTCTAACCACTTTGGCCACGTGGTTTTCAAATGAGAGACTGCTATCAACTTGGGTCCCCAATTACTTCTTCCGTACTTAATGGATTACCACCTATGTGGTAATTTGTGGGCACTTTGTTTTTGCCAAAGGGGATGACTATACACTTTTTGGCGTTTAGCTTGATGCCCTGGCAGCAGTTGTCGGTTTCTATGAGGCCCTTTTGTAGGATGCTTGTGTCGGCTGGAGAGTAGATTATGGCACCTAGTTTGCAGTCATCTGCGAACTGGGTCAGCCACAGTCCTTCCATGCTGGCCTGTACCTCCGAGAAATATATACCGAACAAGAGAGGTCCCAGGACTGAGCCTTGTGGGATGCCACTTGTAACTGGTTTGGAGTCTGACATGGTTCCTGCAATTCTAACCATGTGGGTTCTGTCCTTGAGCCAGTTTGCAACCCATCTAGTGACATAGGGGTTTATATTTAAGCTGGTGAGCTTATCTATAATGCCCCAGTGGGGTATTGTATCGAAGGCTTTTGCGAGGTCCAGGTAGGCTGTGTGGACCACCTTCCCCTCAATGGCCTTGGTGACTGTTTCAAAGAAATCAACCAGGTTTAAGAGGCAGGATCTGCCCTTAAAGCCGAACTGGATAGGATCCAGTGTCTGTAGGTCCCCAATATATTTATGAGGTTCATTATGATAGTTTCCATAGCTTTGCAAACCAAGCTAGTCAGGCTTATGGGTCGATAGTTTCCAAGATCTGTTGAGGCACCACCTTTGTGTAGAGGGACCACTGTTGCTGTACGCCACTCTTTGGGTACATATCCTGTAGTAAGGCAGAGATTGAACATTAGTTTTATGTTTGGGTTTAGCTCTTTTTGGAGTTCATGTGGGACGCAGCCTGGTCCCATTGATGCTGTGTTTTTTGCTTTGGAGAGGGCGGCTCTTACCTGAGCATCTGAGATGTCAGGGGGGCAGCACTCTGCTAGGATAAATATTTGCCCTTTTGGTGGGGGGGGGGGGAGTTTGCGCTGAACCTGTCAGCTAAGATATTGGCAATGTCTGTGGGTTTGGTGTATTTTTTGCCATTTTGGACTAATTCTGAGCATATCTGGGAATTCCCACCCAGGTTCCTAACAACTAAAGAAAGCCTTGTGATTATCCTTAGTGTCCTGTGCAATTTTTCTCTCGAAGCTAGCCTTAGACGATTTTATGAGTGCCCGTAGTTTTTTGCTAATACTGATCAAAGATGCCTTCCCTTTTTGGGATTTTGCTCCATCATGTATTAGCTTCCTCCTTCTATTGTATAGTTTGTTTATGGCTGGGGTCCACCAGAGAGGACGCCTGCCTTTGGAGGATTGAGTCTTGGTTTTATTTGGGATCGCATGATCCATGCATTCCTGAAGGTGTTCAAAGAATGCGTTTATAAAGGATTCAGCGGTCTGGGCCGTATTTTCCACAGGCCCGGGGGCTTTGAAGGATTCCACCTCGGTTTTGAGGAGTGTGAAATTTGCTTTAGAGAAGTTTTTCACTGTGGTTTTCTGGGCAGGGGGTGGGATCGGGATGTGAATATCCAGTGAGATTAGTTTATGGTCTGATTTTACCAGTGAGGGATACACTTCTGGTCTGGAGCATAGAGCCCCCATGTTGGTGATGATCAGGTCCAGTATGTTTTCCCCTCTTCTGGGAGTGGTAACAAGTTGTTCCATAGCATTTGAGTTTATAAATTCTAGGAACCTTTGGGCTTGGGTGTTGGAGCTAGAGTAATGATCCCAGTCTATGTTTGGGTAGCTGAAGTCGCCCAATATAATGGTGTTTGGAGAGACCTTCATATTTTCCAGTGTTCTCAGGAAGGCTGAGTGGGGTTCCTGGGTTTGGGAGGCTGGTCTGTAGCAGGCTATAAACTGGAAGGCAGTTTTACCCACTGTTAGTTGCATATGGATAGTCTCTGATGCTTCATGCTGTGCCACCAACCTGGAGGTGTGAGTATCTTTGACGAATATTGATACTCCCCCTCCTTTTGTGGTTCGGTCTAAGTTTTGGGGCCGAAAAGCATGGTATGAGGTATAACCTGGTAGTGCTGGGGTGCTCTCGGGAGCTTTGAACCAGGTTTCTGTTAATGCACAGATATCGATGTTCTCCATGCTAAGGAGAGTTTCGAGTGCATGCATCTTGAGGTTTAGACTTCTGCCGTTGAGTAGCATTACTCTTAGTTTCTTATCCCTTGTGATATCTATGGAGGTGGGTTTGTCTTTTGAGCCTTGCCTAAAAAAGGCACTATGGGGGGGGCGCAAGAGCCTTTGCCAATATCCGAAAGCCCAGGGGTGACAGGTGCAAGCCGTCCCTAGCGAAGCATCATGGCTTGTCGAGCATGTCATCCCAGGCTGACAGTCATTGGATCCCCTTTGAATGACACCAGTACTTAAGCCAATTGTTGAAATTGATCATCTTATCTTCATATTGTGGCATCATTCTTGGTGAGGGTAAGACGCTACTCAAGGTCAGGGTCATACCGGCCTGGGCTACATGCTCAGAGAGCTCCTCTAGGTCTCTTTTCATGTAGTCCAGGGAGGCAAGTCTCAGGTCATTAACACCAGCATGGACAATGACTGAGTCATATTTGTACTTGCCTTGGAGTGACCTTAGTGCTTGTGTTATGTGGCGGATCCTAGGACACGACAGGCAGCTCACCGTGACCTTCTTGTTCAGCGGGACTCAGTGTGCCTGACGATCGAGTTACCTATTACAAGTGTATCAGCTGTGTTTAGCCTTAAGGGCTGTGACTGTTCGGCACACTGGCTTTGTGAGCTATGTGTTGCACGTGTTTTGTTTTGGGGTAGCGGTTGCTTTGGAGGTCTCTGCTGCTTAGGCAGATTTTTATTTAGAGCCTCCGAGTATGTTTTTGTGTTTGGTTTGCTGTCGTGGTAGGTCTATGCGAGACTGGAATTGTAGTGAGTGTGGTTTCCTTCTCCTCCCGACTGGTTACGCCAGTACTGAGTTGAGAGAGCTTAGCCTCCAGTTTGGTTATATGGTTGCATCTCTCACGCGTTGGAATTTGTTGGGGGGAGGAGAGGGTGGTCTGTGTACATGAGGCAGTTGTAACATTGCCTCAAGATTCCCAGATTCACCAGCTGGAACGAAGAGTAGATTGACAACTGACCTTTGGACATGCTAGAATACTATTGGGAATTCCTTTATAATTGAAAAAAAGGGCCAATGGGGAACAAGGTACTCAAGGGGAGTTTGAGAGGGTGGAGTGCTTTTAATTTTTTAGTGCCGACTTATATCATTGCTTTAGTGAGCAAGTGCCAGGCTTTAGAGTAGGAATAGGGTGTTTATTATGAGAACTAGATTAGTTCTAAGGGAAAAAGTGAAGAGCAGACTTTGTGGAGCCGAGAATGGTTTAAACCCAATTAAGCGGAGCTGCCTGATGCTGCGCTATGCGCCAAAGCGGGTTTTATACAGGGGGACTTGAAAGAGCTAGAAACTGGCCCAAAACAGCCAATACACTACCAGATTCTTGTGCTGGGAACACTCCTCCAGGGATAGATAGGCTGCTCTAAGCTCCCCACTGCCACTGGTGAACAAAGAAGCCTCCCTTTATCCAAGAAAGGAAATGGGCAACACAGGAACTTTCCAAAAATCCAGAATACAGCAAAGCCTGTATTTGAACTACTCTAGGTCAGGAAAGGCAGGAAACAAGGATAATTTTTGTTTTTTTTCTTTTTTGCAATAAATATGTAACACAGGCTAGCGCACTTGAGTGTGTAGCCCCAACAGTTAAATGCAACAAACTGTTGAAACTTTAAATTACAAGCGCAAAAGCTGGCTTTAAAGCAGGGGGTTAGAAAGAGAGAGAAAATGGCCCGAAACAGCCAATAAGCTACAAGTCACTGGGCTGGAACCATTCCTCAAGGGACAGCTAGGCTGCTCAGAGCTCCCCACTCTCACTGGTGAACAAATAAGCTTCCTCCTATCCAAATAAGGATATGGGCAACACAGGCACTATGACACAGCAATACCTGAAGACTGGACTATCCTAGTTCAGTAAAGGTGGGAAACAATGATTTTTTTCTTACAAAGTAGCAGAAATTAGGTACAGAAACACAGTAAATGCTTTAATTCGGCTAGCACACTTGAGTGTGTAGCCTACCAGTTAAACTAAGCAAAAACAAACTTTAAAAGTGCAAAAAACTCAAATACAGGCAGGAATGCAATAAAACAACTTTGCAGAGCTTATTTAGTTAAAGAAACAGAGAAGTCTATATTATACAGAAAAGCAGCTAAAACACACAAACACTTCAGATGCAGTGCAACCTGGAGCACTTGAGTTGTAGCAATATTAAGGCAATTAGTTATAATAAATGCTCTGAAATGTACTCTATATTTCCAAAATGTTTGAGAAACAGTCCGAACACAAGGAGATTCAGGCAAAAAAAAAAATTTTTTGAAAGGGAAAAAGGAGAAACAGGCCTTATCCAATGTTCTCTCTGTATTAGGTAGAATGAGCTAATGACAGTAGACTGGGAGGAGTGTCACAGATCAGATTTACAGTAGGGGCGGGCAACTGCAAAGCCACCAAGTATAAAGTACAGTTTTGTACCTACCATAAATGTAGATGTTCGAGTGCTAATACAGCTGCAGTCATAACAGATGGGTTCTCCTGCCATCATGCGAGTCCTCGGTCGGCCGAATTCCGAAGTCTAGGTCCGGCGTCGGTTGTCGTCGCTTCTTCCCTAACGTCAGTGTGACAGGGGTATAAAAGAACCAGCCGACGCCATGTTCTTCAGTTTTTCTTGCCCCAGATGTCAGGTGCCCCCAGAAGGAAGGCAATACATAAAATTATGAAGTAATGCAATATAATCAAAAAACAGTAGTTGCAAGCAAATACACCATAAAAGAATACCCCGAGAGGGGAAGGAGGGAGGGAAACCTGGACTGCAGCTGTATTAGCACTCCAACATCTACATTTATGGTAGGTACAAAACTGTACTATGTTCATCGTGCATACAGCTGCAGTCATAACAGATGGGTAGAATCCCAAAGCTAAGAAAGGGGTGGTAGGCACTAGGTGGAACTAGGAGGAGCCAAAATGCCCTGCAAGACTGCAGTGGCAAAGCCTGCTCTAGATTTAGAGTATAATGGTAGGTTGTAGTGTTTGGAGAAGGTATGCACAGAACTCCAAGTGGCTGCTTCCAAGATATCCTTGGTAGGAACTCCTCTGAGGAAGGCTGCGGCCCTGGTGGAATGAGTTCTAATGCCTGTAGGAACAGTTTTGCCATGAAAGGAATAGCAAAAGCATATGCAGTGGGCTATCCATTTTGAGATGGTCTGCTTGGAAATTGGCTTTCCTGGAGCTCCTACCGCATAGGCCACAAAGAGCTGTTCTGATTTTCTGAAAGGCTTTGTTCTGTCCAAATAATAACGCAATTGCCTGTGGATGTCCAAGGAATGTAGTAATCTCTCCCCTTTGTTTTGAGGATTGGGATAAAAAGTAGCTAAATGTATGGCCTGATTTAAAGCTACCCTGGATACCACTTTAGGCATAAAGGAAGGGTAGGTTCGTAATGAAACTCTGTCCTGATGGAAGATGATAAAAAGGCTGGACAGCCATGAGGGCCTGTAGTTCTGAAAGTCTACGAGCTGAAGTGATAGCCAGAAGGAAAGCTGTTTTCCAGGACAAGTATTGCAAATCTGATGAAGCAGCTGGCTCAAAAGGAGGCAAAGTCAGTTTTTCCAGAATGAAATTTAGATCCCAAGCAGGTATTGGTTGTTTCCTTGGAGGTCTTAAATTCTTAGCCCCTCTGAGGAACTGTCTTAAAAGAGGGTGAGAGAATAAAGGAGGATCAGTGTTGTATTCTGCAGAAATGGCTGAGGCATGGATTTTGATGGAGGAGAATGAAAGTCCACTGCTTAGTAGTTCAGCCAGATATTGTAGTATTTGAGGTAAATTCAGTTTTCCAGGGTTCTGGCCCTTTTTCTCATTGCAAACACAAAAACGTTTCCATTTTGCGGAGTATGCTTTTCTAGTTGATGGCCTTCTGGCCTCCAAAATGACATCCTGCACCTCCTTGGAGAGTAGGGCCTGCTGTGATGCTAAGAAATCTTCCATGCGGCTAGATTGAGTGTTTTTAGCTGACTGTGAAGAGTTTTGAAGCTGTGCTGAGTCAGAAGAAGAGGCAGGGTCCATGGAGGGGAATGAGTCAGGCTCCTCAGGAGTGGGTACCAGTGTTGCCTTGGCCAGTCCGGAGCAATGAGAATCATCTTCGGTCTGTCTGCTCTGGTCTTCAATAGGACTTTGGGCAGCAGAGGAAGTGGTGGGAAGGCATAAACTGTCATTGATGTCCAGCTGAAAGAGAGAGCGTCCACTCTCCAGGCCTTTGGGTGGAAGGTCCTCGAGTAGAATTTTGTCAATTGATGATTTTTGTGGGAGGCAAAGAGATCTATGTCTGGCCTTCCCCATTCTTGGATTATTTCTGTAAAAACTTTTGGATGCAACATCCATTCGTGTGGATCTGTCATATTCCTGCTTAGGTTGTCTGCCAGCGTGTTTTCCTTGCCTGGCAAGTACTGTGCTTGTAGTTCCATTTGTAAGTCCATGGCCATGTTCCAAAGTGATATGGCCAGTCTGCTAGGAGATAGGAATGTGTTCCTCCCTGCTTGTTTATGTACCACATAACTGTGGTGTTGTCCGTTCTTATCAGTAGTTGACCTGGTTGTAGAAGGTCCTTGAAAGCTATAATAGCATTTATTACTGCTAGCATTTCTTTTTGATTGATGTGAAGGTGCTTTTCTTTTTGGGACCATTTGCCCTGAATGCACCGGTCTGTCATGTGCGCCCCCCCAGGCGTAGTCCGAGGCATCTGTTGTGATGACTTGATTTGCTTGAGGCTTGCTGAATGGAAGACCTGTGTTTGCTTGACATGCTTGAGCCCACCACAGAAATTCCTTTTGCAGACATGGAAGTAGTGGTATTATTGTTTCCAAACTGTGGCTGTGTTGAGACCATATGTTTTTTAGGTACCATTGTAGTTTTCTCATATGCAGCTTTGCACATGGGATTAGCAAGATGCCATGAATCCCAGAGCCTGCAGGATTTTCCTTGCAGTCAGCCTGGTGCAATCTGCCAGTGTTTTGAAATATTGAATTAGTTGCCCCTGCTTCTCTGGCGTGAGGTAGGCCATCTGGGTGTTTGTGTCCAAATTGGCACCCAGGAAAATTATATTTCGAGAGGGTATTAGCCTTGATTTCTCTTTGTTGACTGTGTATCCCAGTGAGTTTAATAACATTATTACTTAAGCCAGATGTTTCAGAAGAATGTGCTTGCTGTCCGTTTGGATCAGGCAGTCGTCCAAATAAGGGTATATTTGTATCCCTTGAAGTCTGCAGTAGGCAATTACTGATGCCAGGCATTTCGTGAATACTCTGGGCGCAGTAGATAAGCCACAGGGCAATGCAGAGAATTGATAATGGGTTGAACCTGCAAGAAATCTGAGGTATCTTCTGCAATTTTGTCTGATTGGGACATGCAGGTATGCCTCCTTGAGGTCCAATGTTACCAGCCAAGACTCCTTGCCCAGCATGGGAAGAAGTTGCTGGAGAGTGAGCATCTTGAATTTTGGTACGAGTAGGAATGTGTTTAGGATGGAAATATCCAAAATAGGTCTCCAATCTTTTCCCTTCCTTGGCACCAGAAATAGCCTGGAATAAAAACCTTGACCTTGTTCGTGTGTAGGTACCTCTTGAATAGCTTTCATGTTTTTAAGATCTGAAATTTGCTTTTGTGCCTCTGCCCTTTGATTGTGTGGCAGTTTTGGCATGCCTCTCATTTTTGGAAGGGTATGAAAGTGGAATTTGTAGCCTCTGTTTATAATGTCCAGGATCCATTTGTCCTTTGTGACATGCCAATTTTTTGAGAATAGTGCCAGCTTTCCTCGTAAGGGGGCTGCCATTTGAGACCTGGTTGGCCTGCAAAGGGAAAGTCATTGGGTTTGCTTTCTGAAAGATTGTGAGTTGTCCTCACCACCTCTTTGTGTAAGAGCTTGCCATCGTCTGCCTCTGTACGATCCTTGTGGTTGTCCTCTGCCCCTTGGGCGCCTGTATCTGCCTCTTTGGGGTCTGTCCATGGCAGGAAAGTACCAGTTTTTGGAAGGCCAATTTCTACTAAAACGTGGTGGTTGAACCTGCAGAAATTCTTTCACAGTTTGCATTGATTTAGCTTTTTCCTCCATTTTTCGTAATACTTCCTCAGCATTTGCCCCAAATAGTACATCCTTTTGAAGAGGGGCGTCTAGTAATTTAGCTTTGACATGATCAGGCAAGGTTTGTTCCTTGAGTCAAGCATGCCTGCGTATGACTGAGCCTGTAACAGCAGCTCTACATGAGGCCTCTAGAGCATCAAAACCACATTGTAATGTATGTTTACCCACTTGTTCTGCACTATGCATCAAATCCTGCAACTCCTTCAAGTCTGGTTGTGACATTTTACTTTTCAATTGAGAACAGAAACTGTTGGTATTTTAGCATATGAAACTGACAGTTTAAGGCCCTCATGGTTAAGGTAGCCGAGGTATATACCTTTTTTCCCCACCTTTCTAAGGATCTGGAATCTCTCTCGGAAGGCAATGGATTTTTGGCAATGGAAGCCTTAACTCCCTTGGGTCCCTGTGAGATGGTTTCTAGGTCAGCAGCATGGCTTTTGTAAAGAAATTGGTGTGAGTCAGGAACCCTGTAGTACCTGTCAGGCTTAACTGGAGCTGGAGGTAGAGAGTCTGGGTTAAGGCAGGCCTCCGAGTAAACATCATCTAGGATGTCCAAGACAGGAGGTATAGCCAGAGGCCTGTGCTGGGGTAACAAAAGAAATTCCCTGAGCCTTTTCTTGGAATCTGAATAATCCTGGCCTTCCCAGTGGAAGTGTTCCCCTTAAGGTATGCATAGTTTCCCCAAATGAGAAATCCTCAGGGGGGGATACAGAAGGAATAGACTCCTCTGCATCAGAGTCTTCAAAAGAGGAGTAAGCCTGTTCCTGATCATCAGAGTGTTCTGAAATAATGGATCTCTGATCAGAGGAGGGGAATCTTCTTCCACTCTGGGCCTTTTGTCCGGAGGCGGCTGAGAACCTCTGATTAGAGTAATTAAATCCTCAGCCATTTTAAGCATCTGTCTCTTAGGCATGGGGCCTGGAGATGGGCCCTGTGTAACTGGTCTCTTAGGGTGCATGGTTGCTTTAGACTTGGTGAAAGCCTTGATGGAGAAAGAAGAGGAAGGTCTGAAGACACCTTGAGTGGAGGTGGACCTGTCCACATTCTGTGTTTCAACGCCAAGAGTGGCTTCGGTATCTGTAGTTGGGGTGTGGGCCGAGGAGCCTGCGTCCTTGGGTACAGGAGACACCGCCAAAGATGTGTCGTTGGTAGTCAGGGGCTGCGTAGGCGCCTCACTGAGAACCGGACCACGTGTAGTCGGCTTTGGCGTGGTGTCGGTAGAGGCCGCGGACCTCGAGTGTCGGTCCTTGTCTTTGCGTCTTTTAGACAAAACCGGTGTCGGAGTATCCGATGACATGGTATAGTTAAATGCTTTCCCAAAAAAATGCTGGGCGAACTCCGCCCGACACTTAATAGTGCGTTTGTTAAATGTAGCACGTGACAGACCGAGACGTCATGGTCTGGGCCTAAACAAGGTATACAGAGGGAATGGAAATCCTTATGCGGTATTTGCTTCCCACAAGAAATACAATTATTAACTTTGTCTGACATCGGTCTGAGGCAAGAAAAGTTTCCCCAACGGGGTACTTAGCTTTTAAGAAGACTTCGGTTTTCCAAATTTTTCGTAATCTCAGGAGCTGGCCGACCGGCACTTGCGAACTGCTTCTGCTTCGGGCACCGCGTGGCAAGAAAGACTGAAGAACATGGCGTCGGCTTGTTCTTTTATACCCCTGTCGCACTGACGTCAGGGAAGAAGCGTCGACAACCGACGCCGGACCTAGACTTTGGAATTCGGCCGACCGAGGACCTGCCTGACGGCAGGAGAACCCATCTGTTATGACTGCAGCTGTATGCACGATGAACATCAGCAAGACACCAACTGGGAGGAGGAGTGGGGACAAAACCAATAGCCTACAGACAAGTAAGCACTAGAGAAAGCCACAAATGGAAGTTTTTAAACAGATAAAGATTTGTAAAAGATACAGAATGCTTTTAACTGCAAACAAATCAGTTACTTATGCAGATTAGTTAATAGCAATAAAATACACTCAAAGACTAAAAAGCAGGCAATAAAAGTGCTATATTAATTGTTAGAAACAATAATCTGTATAAATAATAAAAAAAAAACAGGATACTTATATATCTCAGCTAACAGTTGTGGTCAACAACTCTCATCCACTCTGCTCAGTGTGTATAGACAATTGTGATATCTTTATCAACTTCCTCGAGCAAGAAATCTGGACAAAGTCCCAAAAATAGGCACAGTTTTTAAATATTGCTCTTACAAACTTAGAAAATTAATAGAGTAAAAGGTTATGCAATAGCATGAATTTTCTGAAGGGTATGAAGTCTGAAATTCAAATGTCTTGTTTTACTAACTTCGGGCTTTGATTTGCCACTAATTTTCCAGAACCACCATAACTTTATGAACAGACCAAAAACATTAGGTGGAAATCTGTACAGTATGCGGATCTGTTGACATTACACAAGCAGTACTGGAATGTTGTTTATACTGCTTTACATTTTATGACAAATGAAGTAGTCAGATTTCAGTGACACTTCTAGCAAAGCCAGAAAAATATATTTTTCTGGAATTCTTGAAATATCACATTTACCAGTGTGTGTGTCATGTGTGGAGGGTTCTGTCAGTTCATCCTGGACTACAACTACACTTTTAACAAAGACCTGCAACTTCGCTAGGTTTTTGGTTGCAGCTGTACAACTCTCCTTAAATATGTACTGTAAAAACACACGACAGCCATTCAAGAAATAAAATAAGCTGTCCTGCTACAGAAGGTATATACTAGAATACACTGCTATTTCCTTATGTCTAGCATAACTCAGCAGACATGACAGATTATGGGAAAGTGAAAGAACTGCATCATCATGTGGATATGTCAAGCCCCACTGGCAGCCATTTTACAACATTAAAACTTTACAAGCAGCACAGTGGTTTTACTTCTAAGTTGGAGTTTTCCTTTAAGCCTCTTCTGAGTCTTATCCTCTTTGCAGGTCTTGGTCTCCTGCCATGCATGCTAGTAACAAAGTTTGTTTTAAAGTTTCCTTGCTTTTGGCCTTCCATACAGGCCGCCTTACACAGCAAGACTATCTGCTCTCATCCACCATTATGGACCCTGCCTTGTGGCGTGAAAAATTTTACATCATGGGCATTTTGGCAACTTTTCCAGGTGAATGTAAATATATTTTTCAGCCACATAGGTGCCAAGCCTTCACTTTGTCCTCATGCAGTGGTTGAAATTCAAGTGGACAGGTTGTATCCAAGGACACTTGATACAGTGTGTATGTGTTAACACTACTGAATGCAGCAACCTCAGAAGACTGACAGAAAGGCCATTTACACTGAGGAAGTATTTATTTCATCCTTCAGGTGCAGTCATACTAGCTACTGCTATTTTAAATCAGCTCTGACAACGTTCCTAACAGGGATCCAAGACATCTTATACCTCTGCTCAGGCCCTGGCTGTGCAAGTGAAAACAAACCATTTCCCCTCGTTTAAACCAATTATTCCTTAGACCTTGGGTATCTTTCATTAAAGTTACTCTAGCTACAATCACCTTGGCTAGGTTTTCTGAAAACACAGGACTTATTGCACCACCTATACACTTATGCAATGCCAACTACAGAACAAAACCCACCTTCATACCAGGGTGGTATGAATCACCATTGTCCAGCTGTCACTCTCTCCAAATAAAAGGAGAAAGATTGTAATACCCCTAGGTGGGGCAGACTCCTATCTCACTGGGTTGTACTTTTAATCAGCTGTTAGCTTCACTTCAGCCAAAAAAGTAGGACAACTAGTAGCCAAATGCAGACAGTAATCCACTCCAAACTGAAAAGTTCAAGAAGGCTCGACAGGGGGAGAAGTTAAGCTCTACTACTGCCTCAGACCTGAAGTACCTCCCCTAAACTCTGAAGCAACACCAAACTAGTCCCATAGTATGTATGAACTGTATTCCTTCATGTGCAGAGACATGTGAAATGTTCCACACGTACAGAGCATTATAATGAACAAATCCAGTCTCTGGGGCAAGAGTGGCTTACGAAGTTTGTTTTTAGATGTCATAATTAATCTTTGTTAGAAGCAGAAAAAAAACAGAGCGCTTCGCCATTAGACAAATAAAAAGTAGATCTTTTCCTCACTGGCCAACTTTTATTTTGCTAATAAATGCAAAGACTTTGAAGAGGTTAATTCACTCCACTAGGGCAACAGCTATCTCAGCAATGTTTGGTAAACAGACATCTATTCAAAGTACTCAGCAAGGCTGCCAAGTTCTGACATGCATATATACTACAGGCACTGCCAAGGTTGCTTTGACGGTCTTATGGGATACTTTTAGTTCACATTTTTTTCTTCAAATCTGAGGACCACGCTCTGGTTTGTCTTTCAGCTTTTCCCAGTTAGGGGTCGCCACAGCGGAACTCTGGTCCGCTAATGATTGGTAGTGGATTTTTACGTACCAGGTTACCAGCCCTGACGCACAACCTTCAACAAAGGCATGCCCCATTCACGTATGCCTCCACACAGAAGACGCTCTAGCTGAGAATCGAACGGGGCAACATCTTGCTAGGAGGCGACAACGCTATCGCAGTACATACCTTGTCAAATTTCTGTAACAAGGACCCTACACAGTCTCCACCATCCACTGATACTTGAGGGTTATCGGCCCAAAGGAAAAATTCTAGCCCACAATGGGATGAATTTCTACAGTCCATCTGAAAGTCTGCTCATCCACACTACACAATTCTCCACTTGTTTTAAGAAACTAAAATGGAGATGATTTTTTTTTTTGCCTCCTCCCTTTCTCAGGCCAAGGCTTACTATGCTATTAGTAGTCATGTTACCATTTTCATTTTTTGATTAAAATATTGCTAATGTTTCTATTTCTTTATTAAGTGTACCATTTTAAATTCACAATTTTACCTTATTTACTTTGCAATTTACACTATGTGAGAAAAATTTCCATTTTATTTGCAAATACTTGATACGTGGGCACAGCATTCCACCCCAGGGCAACCTCTGTATCATGTGTCTAGGGTCAGAATACTTGCTGATATAACATAGGGATTGCAAGTCCTTTGGGCCATGCACTTTAATGGAATACAAGAAATAAACCAGTCCCCAAGGGTCTTCTCCCTGCCGACAGAATTAGCAGATGACAAATAGAAAGAGTTGAAACTCAGACAGGAGAGAGAAAAAAAAAATCTTTGGGGTAGTTGCTGTCTCATTCTCCTGCGCAGTTTCCAAACTTAAATTATCTGATGTTGCCTTTTTCATCCATTTAACTGATTGGTCACTGGAATGATCTGTCCAAGGTCACTTGATAGACATTAGTCTGTGTAGCTTGAGCTCCTCTCCTTACCAATCCATCCCATCTCTCATTTGCCACTTCAGGAATAAGACACAACCTAAATTAGCATGCTTGGTCTAAGAGTGTTAAGTGCAGTTTGATATTTTTTTCTCCACAGTTTTTTTGTATTTCTTCCTTTCCACAGGATAATTTCTATTCCTCCCCGACAATTTTTTTTTACCTTCTTAAAAATTTCACTACTCTCTCCTGCGTCGCTTTAGCTCTTTATTTGTTGTGGCTACCCCTGTGGTACATCTTACATCGTACCAGTGTTAGTAGAAAAAGGAAAAGTTAAAGAAAATGAGATGTCAGTAAAACCTACTGATTTAAAAAGTCCAGTTGTGGACACAGAATTCCAAACTCAAACCCGGCATTCTCAATAAGAGGGTTTTGGTTGAGAAAGAAAATATCCACAAAAGTCTTCTTCCATCCTCTACATCTGCCTATGGAGCTCCTTCATGCAAGAAGATATTCAGGAGAAGCATTAGAAAAAACAAGGAGTAGAGTAAGCACTCCTCTGAACACTCTCATCCCTCAACTACTTTGGGCTCAGCTCCACCCAAGAAAAAAGTCACTAAAATGCTGGACCATTCTACCTCCAAGGGCTTGATTGTTGAAAACTAAACCTTCAGATCCATCCTCTCATTCAGATCCAACTACATTCATGTCCAAGTCACCTAGACTGTCACTGAAATCAGTCTTAGAGGTTTTCTCCCCCTTCCTTCAAGACAGCTTGAAGATCTTCCTGTCCATCAACCCAGTCTTCCCTCATATCAACCAGGAGTCTTCCAGGAGGAGCTGGGGATAGGATAATATTTCCCAGAACTCCAATTCAGTGGTTTGTGTTACCAGCGCAGTCTCAGACCCATGTGCTTTTTTGATATTTTGGCCCCAAAGACTGAGCAAGTCTGTATTGGATACAAAGACTTACATTTCTTCAACTCTGACCCAGATGGGTCAAATATTTTTGGATCCAGAAGGATCTCTGGGCCTTGGCATCTATGCTGCATCCAGGGGGGGGGGGGTTAAGTCTTCTGTTCCCTCAGGACAGGTGATCTGGTCAAGCCTCAAGACTGTCCTTATTCAGGAGGCCACTGGCACTTCTTCTCCGAAATCTCCCAAAGAGCCCTCTTCGAACCAGATGTGTAAAAGGAGACATCTAGGATTATCCACGAGTCATTACCAGAAGACACCTACTTCAAAGGGGAAGCATTCCCCCAGATCAACCCTTAAGGAAGTTTCATTCGGAGAGATACTCAAACTTTTGAAACAGAAAGGATGTTGGTCTTTTGACCCCACTACCCAAGAGTCAGGGTTGCTTTAGACTTTCAAAGCTGGCTTGGCTACTACTTGGATAGTCCACCTAGCAGATGAGATGGTAGACCTCACCTCCTGCTGGGCTTGGAAGGATCTTTGTCTCACAGAGCCCATACCCAAACACACAAAGTATCCCTTTGCACAAAATGATAGGGCACACCCACTGGAGAAAGGGTGCTGCTGTGAATGCCAAAGTGGTTGCAGCAGCCACTAGGAAAGAGCTAGCATACCAGAACTATACTGTCAATCCTCCTAATAGGGAATCTAGGGCTTTGGACAGATTCAGGTAGTGTGTTTAAGCATCAGTGACCTTTGAAACTTTGTAACATGCTAAAGAGAGACCTGAGAGCAAAGGGAATTGATTAAGCAGTTTTCCCAATACCCTCTGGGGGTCTAAGTCTGCAGAGGATAAGAAAAGTTTCTTCACAACTAGCCACCCACCAGTCTTTATCCAATGCTTCCACAGGATTGATCTGCTTAGAGGGAGCTGCTAGAGAATCATGTTCAGAATTAACAATTAGAAGGTACACCTGGATGTGCCTCTGACTTTGCAGAGCCCATCACATCTTCGTTCATAGATGCCCCTTTTGATGAATCCACTTTATTTAGCTCTAAAGTGAAAGAAACTCTTTAGCAGGTAGGAAGACTTTCTGCAATGGGAATCCATTTTTCTAATCTGCAGAGGACTTTTTCCTGGAAACACAGGTAGTAGAAAAATGCTGCTCAAAAAAGTTACAAGGTACTTCCAAGACTCCTATGAAGAGCAATAGCCCTACCTGCAGAGGGGAAGGGGGGGGGGGGCTACGGGAGATTCTGCCCCCACAGCAGAGGTGGCCTGCCACACCAGAGCCCCATCATCCCTGATGAGTTACCAGACTGCTGCACTGTGGAAGCAGTTAGGAGATGCCCCTCCCTGAACTCAGGCTTGGACAGCCATTACCAAAACGATTGTGTGCAGAATATTATATCTGGAGATTATTGCATACCACGCCCAAATACAAAAGATTTCCGGATGTTCCACCTTGTCAAAGGAAAGTTGCAGCTACAGAAATAAAAGCTTTCAGATGAGGAAGTCACCCAATTAGTCCCATCAGACCAACAAGGATCCAGAACTTTAGAGATTCTTTATAGTGCCAAAGATGACTGGGGACCCACGAATAAACTCTCACAATAAAATCAGTTTGTGAAACACTCAATGTTCCAGATGGTCATGGTCCATCCTGCCCATTAAAGGATGGATGACCGGATGTGCTCTATAGATCTTTATGATGCATACCGTCAAATGTAAACACACAGGCGCTCTATGATTCAGGATGGGAGCAAGTCACTACCCGTTCAGAGCACTGCTATTTGATGGCAGCATAGCTCCCACAGTGTTCACAAGATGCATGGCAGTAGTTGCAGCTCACCTGAGACTGCAAGCATTCCAGGTGTTTCTATATCTGGACAACTGGCTTTCTGCTTTAACCAAGTCTCTAATTCAAGCCAGGGGATCACTTGCTCCATCTACAACAGATGTTTGTGGCAAACTTCACTTGTGTCCTGGTATCTAGCTCCAATGAACTGGAGTCTGTGATGGATAGATATTTACACAGCAATGCCCAGTGGAGCAAATAAAAGTGGAGAGATATATATATATAAAAAAGATGTACCCACCCTTGTTAAAAAGCCAGTTTTGTGGAGGAAAAAAAAAATTTCAAAACTTTTACCACCTTTAAAGTGACCATCTGTAAGGGGAAATATACAAAACATAAAAAAATGTACAATAACCTGGTTGCACAAATATGCACACCCTTCTTCTAGGGTAGGACTCCATAAGCATGGCACATCTGGACTTGGCAATATTTGACCACTCTTCCTTGTAAAAAGGCTCCAAAATTGGTCAGATTGCGAAGGCATCTCTTGTACACAGCCCTCTTAAGGTCAGCCCACAGTTTTTTTATTGGGAGTTAGATCTGGGCTCTAGCTGGGCCATTCCAGAACTTTAATTCTTCTGTTGATTTGATTTATGCTTGGGGTCCTTGTCATACTGAAAGGTGAAATTCCTCTTCAGCTTTCTAGCAGACACCTGAAGGTTTTAGGACAAGTGACTGGCATTTGGAACTGTTCATAATTCCCTCCACCTTAACTAAAGCCCCAGTTCCAGCTGAAAAGCAACCCCAAAGCATGATACTGCCACCACTATGCTTCACTTTTGGATGGTGTTCTTTTGGTGATGCAAAGTATTGTTTTTGTGACAAATGTACCTTTTAGAACTGTAGCCAAAACGTTCAACCTTTGTCTTGGCAGACCATACCACATTTTCCCATATGCTTTTGGGAGACTAAGTATTGTTTTGCAAATTTCAGCCAGGCTTGTATGTTTTTCTGTATAAGAAATGGCTTACATCTTGCAACCCTACCCCATAGCCCAGACATCAGAATACGGGAATTGCTGTCACATCTAATACACAACCAGCACTTGCCAGAAATTCCTGCAGCTCCTTCAGTGTTGCCGTAGGTCTCTTGGTAGCCTCCCTGACCAGTTTTCATCTCGTCTTTCCATCAATTTTGGAGGGACATCCACTTCTTTCCAACATCACTGTTGTCCCATATTTTTTCCACTTTTTGATGACGGTCTTTACTATTCCATGGTAAATCCAATGCTGTGGAAATGTTTTTGTACCCTTCTGATATCTTTTAACAAGGAGAGCCCTCTGATGCCTTGTAAGCACTCTGAGCCATGGCTTTTGCTGTAGCAGGCAACTGAGAAAATGTCAGGAAAATCCTACTAGGGCAGCTGTCTATTTGGGGTTAATCAGTCTCTATTGATGGCAGGTATGTACCCAAAAAGACTGGATGTTGTAATTAAAGCAAAAGGTGTTTCAACAAAAATATTAGTTTAAGGGGTGTGTATACTTATGCAACCATAAGCTTGCTGTACCTTTTATTTTTTACATCCCCCCCCCCCCCAACAGATTTGTTTTTCAATTGAATTGTACAGGTTACAGACACATTAAAGGTGGGAAAACTTTTGAAATTATTTACTGTGGTCTCTTTTATATCAGAAAAACCTGGCATTTTAATAGGTGTGTGTACACTATATCCACTGTATGTGCCCAGCTGGACATTATAAATATCTATCACAAATTCTCAAGTTCGTTGGAGCCCATCTAGATACCAGGACACAAGTGACAAGTCCGCCACAAATGAGATGGGAGACTAAGGTAGCAGACATTCCATATCCAAAAGACATGCGTAAATGGGTGTGCCTTCATTAAAGGTTGAACGTCGTGCTGGCACCTCAGTGTTTGTGAAAGTCTACTGCCAATCATTAGCAGACCGGAGTTCCACTGTGGCGAACCCTAACCGGGAAAAGCCAAAAGACAAAACAGCAACTCCATCTCCGGCCAAATTAGTTCTGGAATTACTGGGTTTAATGGCAGCCTCAACAGTATTGGTTCCCTTGCCATGCTTTCATGAGTGTGTACTACAGTACACACTCATGAAAGCTTGAGTGTCTACTGTAGTACACACTCATGAAAGCATGAGTGTGTACTACAGTAGACTCCTGCAGTACAATGGTTAAGATTATCAGCTAATGACTACTCCCATTCACCAGAAGTATCTGCACATGTCACAGCACGATGGATTCGTGCAGAGGAAGTTTCTCAGGGCTGTTCTTTCACTCTTCCCTCTCCCAAGACCATAGTGACTACAGATGCATCCCAACTGGGTGGGTGGGGCATTACCTGGGAAGGAAAGTTCAAGGCATGTGGTCCCAGAGGCCAATCTTTACATCAATGTCCTAGGGATGAAAACTGTCCTATTGGTGGTGCAGGCGTTTCAAGATGCTCTCCCTCTAGGGATAACTGCAGTGCAGACAGGCAAGTCAGTGGTCTGGTACATCAAATGGGGGAATCAGATCTTGCAGGAAGGCAATATGAGTTTGGCAACAGGCAATCTCTTCAGACTGCTTCCTCTTGACAGTGCATTTTCTGTCAGATGCGATGTGCTAGCAGGTGGTCTTCACGAGTGGTCTATCAATCTGTGGGGATTTTTTTTTTTTTTTTAACCGATGGGGTCAACCGTGCCGTGACATTTTTGCTTCTCTTAATACCAAGTGCAGCAACTGCTCTGCCCTAATCCCACAGGAGGGAAACCTAAAAAATGCACAAGTGGTCCTGTGGGGGCTATTATATGCCCGCCTTCCCACTCCTCTCATCCCCAAATGTATTCAAAAATTATTACACTGGAGCAGAGTTATCCTAATTGCCCCATTCTGGCCTTGCCACATTTGGTTCACGTTCCCTTGGCCTCAGCTAGTTAACCCTGCCTGGGTGCTGGATCTGGTCCAAGACCTTCTGTCTCACTCAGTCAGTCTCACATCGGCATATAGTTTATCCAGTGATGGCTAGAAATTCTACACTTTCTTCCTCCATTCACCACATTTTACCATCCCAAAAAGCCTCCACCAGAAAAATGTTAAAAGTATGTGGAAAAGATTTTTCAATCTGAGCCCATCAGAGACATTTGGATCCCTAGCCTCCATTTCAAACAATGAAGTTATTCAACTGCCAAGGTACAACTGGCTGCCATCCTGAATTTTCAAACTGGGCATATACCATTAATCTCTAGCTTCCTCAAAATGTACTTCACTGGGGGCTGAAGCAGCAAGCTACCTTTAAGGACCCTGTCCCTCTGTGGGACACTACACTAATTCTCATGCCCTTACTCAGCCAAGTTGAAATTCTTGTTCTGGAAAACTTTCTAAATCACCACTACCCGAGCGAGATGGGTATCTAAACTCAAAGTGCTTTCTTCTCAACCACCCAAACTAATTTTTCACAAGGAACAGGGTACCACTTCAGGCCCATTATTTTCAACCTAAAGGGATATCGAGAACAAACTTCAACTAGTGACAACCTACCAGTCTTTCCTAAATTTACCAATAAAGTTGAATACATGCTTCATTTATTGGATGTTCATAACCAGCTCAGATTTTATTTTCACAGAACTAAAGTTATAAGAACATAAGAATAGCTGGTTGTATCTTTTGCCAAAGCCAAGTCAGGCACAGAAATGACTAGTCAGATAACTCAGACTGAATTACTGTTTACAGGAGCAAAGATCCGTCATTACCCAAACATACTAACACACACTCCAAGTGTGTGACTACTGCATCTTGATTTCTGATCTAAAGCAGCTAGAGACAGACCATGTAGCAGCTGCAAGTATGTCACTTGTACCTTTATAGCTCATTACATGAAGGTGTTACCGAACACCCTGTCATTGGGCGATTTCAATTACCCTACCATTCACTGGGAAAACTACTTCTGAGTACAAATTCCCAGGCCCAGCGCTTTCTGGAATTCATCAACTCAAACGCCCTGGATCAGCTGGTAAACTCCCCTACCAGAGATGAAAACATATTGGTCCTGGTCATCACCAACATGGGCGACAGGTGTTCCACACCAGAAGTCAACCAGTCACTAGTTAAATCAGACCATAAACTAATTACTCTGGATGTCCACACCCCACCACCTCCAACTAAAGGAAACTACAGTAAAAAAAACAATCACCACCTTACTTAAGACAGATGTGGTAAGTTTCACAGCTCCCAAGCTAAAGGATAATGCTGCCCAAGCTGCAGAAACCTTTACAAATGCACTCAGAGTGCCTACAAGGAAGCATGATCATGCCATCCCTAGCAAAACCAAGACTCACTCCTCTAAGACAAGGAAACCAGTTTGGTGGGCCCCTGCAAAAAACAGGCTATACAACAGAAGGAGGAAACTAGTTCAGAAAAAAAGCAAATCCCAAGAAGACATCCCTGATCAGTATCAGTAAGAAACTAAGGTCCCTCATGTAATAAGGCCAGCTTCGAAAGAAAAATAGTCAAGGATTCAAAAGATAAATTCTTAACATAGCTAAAGGCGGCTTTGTGGTTAAGTGGCAACTTGCAGATATGCACTGAACTAGTAACAAAATACACTGAACGTACTGATATTGCCAACATCCTGGCAGATAGATTCAGTGCAAACTTCACCCCCCCCTCACCTCCAAAAAGGGCACACAACAATACCAGAAAAGTGTAGTGTCCCAAAAATCAGACGCACAGGTGAAAACCCTTTCAAAAGCCAAAAACAAAGCGTCAATGGGACCAGACGGTGTCCCAGGCTGCATCTTACACGAACTACAGAATGAATTAACCCCCCACCTAAACGCACTGTTCAACCTGAGCCTCTCCACAGGCTATGTGCCCATAGAATGGCACACAGCAGTGGTTATTCCTCTCCACCAAGGAGGGGCCACAACTGACCCTGGTAACTATCGCCACATAAGCCTAACTAGCCTGGTCTGCAAGGCTATGGAGCGCATCATCATGGAACTCATTAACAGACATTGGGAACCTCCAAACACTTGACCTGACCCAGTTCGGCTTTAAGGGCAGATCATGCCTACTAAAAAGAACAGCTGTGTACACTTACATAAATGTAGATGTTGGAGTGTATTCACTGTTGCAGTCATTACATTTGGGTAATCCTGCTGGCAGGTTGCCCTCAGTCGGCCTGAATTCCAAAGTCCTGTGTCGGCTGCTGTCGCCCCTTCCCTGACGTCAGGGGTATAAAAGATGCAGCAGACACCATTTTCTTTAGTTTTTTTTGTGTGTGTGTGTGTAATATACATACACATGCACCAATATAAACTTTACCTTCATCTACAAGCAAATACACCACATAGGTTCCATCAGAAGAAAAGGGGGATGGCGGGTATGAAACCTGGACTGCAACAGTGAATATACTCTACATTTATGGTAAGTGTACACAACTGTACTATGTTCTTCGTGTTTCACTGTTGCAGTCATTACATTTGGGTAGAGTCCCAAAGCTAAGGTTGGGAGGCTGGAGCTAAACAGCATTAGGAGCGGCTATGAGGCCCTGCAGAACTGCAGTGGCAAAACCTGCCCTGGATTTAGAGTAGAGTGGCAGATGGTGCTTTGTAAAGGTGTGCACTGAACTCCAAGTAGCAGCCTCTAAAATATCCTCGGTTGGTACTCCCCTGAGAAAGGCTGCTGAAGTGGCTGCAGCTCTGGTTGAATGTGGCCTAATGCCCTTAGGCACTGGCTTGCCAAGGTGTAAGTAGCAGAAACGAATGCAGTGGCCTATCCACTTTTGAAATAGTCTGCTTTGAGATGACCTTTCCTTGTGATCCTGCAGCATATGCCACTAGTAATTGCTCAGTCTTTCTGAAAACTTTGGTTCTGTCCAAGTAGAATCGAAGCTGTGTACGTCCAAAGAATGCAGAATTCTCTCCCCCTTGTTCTGTGGATTTAGATAAAAAGTTGGCAGATGAATAGTTTGGGTAAGAGCCACACTGGACACCACCTTAAGCATAAATGTTGGGTTTGTCCTCAGAGACCCTGTCTGGATAAAAAAAATGATAAAAGGTTCCACAGCCATGAGTGCCTGTAGCTCTGAAACTTGCCTTGCGAAGTTATTGCTAGGAGCACAGCTGTTTTCCAAGATAAAAACTTTACAATCAGCGGTAGCAGCTGGCTCAAAAGGAGGCAGGGTGAGTTTTTCCAAGACATAGTTGAGGTCCCATGCAGGCATTGGTGACCTACTTGTAGGCCTTAAATTTTTGGCTCCTCTGAGGTACTGTTTTAATAAGGTATGAGAAGAGATTGGTGGCTCTGTATTGTAACTAGCCGAAATGGCAGAGGCATGAATTTTAATAGATGAAAATAGATAGGCCTTTGTACAGCATCTCCGTTAAGTATTGCAAAATGTGAGGAATATTTGGCACAGCTGTATCAGTTCCTTGTGCCTGGTACCAAGCATAGAATCTCTTCCCTTTTCCAGCATAACATTTTCAAGTACTAGGCCTTCTGACCTCCAAAATGACATCCATCACAGCTTTACTGAGAGGTGTGTTTTGTAGGACTACATTATCTGCCATGCTGCCAGGTTTAAAGTCCTGAGTTGGCTGTGCAGGATCGGATTGTTTTGCTGGGACAGTAGATGAGGTAAGGTCCAAGCTGGGCATTGGGACAAGTTCTTAAGGATTGGGGGCCAGTCTGGGGCAATCAGTATCATTTTTGGCTTTTCCTGTCTGACCTTTAGGAGTACCTTGTGGAGGAGAGGCAGAGAGGGAAAGGCATATACTGATAGCACAGACCAGCATGGAAGGTGGACGCCCTAAGTCCTTGTGCAGAATCCTTTTAGCTGGTAGTTGTGAGGGGAGGCAAATAGATCTATGTCCGGGCATCCCCATTTCCTTGTTATGCTGAAGACTTGTGGATCCAGCTGCCACTCATGGGGATCCATGAGGTTTCTGCTTAGTTAGTCTGCCAGAGTATTTTTCCTTCCTGGCTGGAATTGTGCCTGCAGATGTACTTGGTAAGTTAATGCTGTGTCCCACAAAGTCATGGCTAGTCTGCAAAGGGGGTAAGAATGTGTGCCCCCCTGCTTGTTTATATACTACATGACTGTAGTGTTGTCCATCAGTTGTTGTCCCGGATGAAGTAGGTCCTTGAAGGCTGTCAAGGCATTCTGAACAGCTAGCATCTCTTTTTGATTGATATGTAGATGCATTTGGGTTGAGGACAATGTGCCCTGAATGCATCTTCCGGCCACGTGGGCCCCCCAGGCATAATCTGATGCATCCATTGTTAGTTTCTGTCTGGCTGGGGGTAATGTGAATGGCTGTCCCTTGTTTTGGTGACAAGCCTTTGCCCACCAACGAAACTCCTGTTGAAGGCAGGGAATAAGAGTAATCATAGTTTCCAGGCTGTGGCAATGTTGAGTCCAAATGCTTTTTATGTACCATTGAAGTTTCCTCATATGCAGTCTTACATATGGAATCGGTAGGATGCAGGATACCATGAAGACCAAAGTCTGCAGAATTTTTCTTGCAGATAACTGGGCCTTTGTTGCCAACATTTTGAAATAGGTGGTCAGTTGCCTTTGTCTGGCATGAGATAAGCCATCTGGGAAGTTGCATTTAAAGCTTGCAGTCAGGAATATTATTTCTTGAAAGGGTACTAGTTTTGATTTCTTTTCGTTGACTGTGTACCCTAGGCATGTTAGAAGTCTTTTCGCCAGATGCTGTAGAAGAATGTCCATGTTCTCTGCTTGAATTAGACAGTCGTCCAAGTAAGGCTACATTTGTATTCCTCTGTCTGCAGAATGCAATTACTGGTGCCAGGCACTTTGTAAAGACCCTGGGTGCAGTAAATAAGCCCAAGGGCAATGCAGAGAATTGGTAATGCATCGAGCCAGCTTTGAATCCAAGGCATCTCCTGCACAATTGTCTGATTGGGACATGCAGGTATGCCTCGAGTCTAGAGTCACCAGCCAAGTGTTCTTGACCAGCATGGGCAGAAGCTGCTGCAAAGTAATCATCTTGAATTTTGGTATATCCAGGAATGTGTTCAGAATAGATAGGTCCAGTATTGGTCTACAGGTCTTGTCCTTTATGGGTACCAAGTACAGTCTTGAGTAAAATCCTTGTCTCTGCTCTTGCTCTGGTACTTGAATGGCCATATCCATGAGGGATGAGACTTGTTTTTGCGCCTCTGCCCATTCATTTTTTTGGCAGATCTGGCCAGCCATTTGCCTTTGGCAGGGTATGGAAATGGAACTTGTACTCTTGTGATACAATATTTAGAGCCCACTTATCATGGGTTGTAATGTGCCAATTTTGAGGAAGAAGTGCTAATTTTCCCCCTAAGGGTGCTGCCAGGAGATAAGTGCTTGGTGCAGGCAAGGGGAAGTTACTGGGACTATTTCCTGTATGGTTGTGATTTGTCTTCTCCAACTTTGGAGGTAGAAGCACCCCATTGCTTTGACCTGTAGGAACCTTGCGGCTGGGTTCTGCCTCTAGGGCATCTGGATCTGCCCCTTTGAGGTCTGACACAGGAAAGGACCAATTCTTTAAACTAGGTGGCTGTACTTGTAAAAAATCTTGACAGTTTGCATAGATTTAGCTTTGCCCTCCACTGTAACACCTCCTCTGCCTTAACACCAAACATGGTGTAAAGGTGCATCTAATAATTTCTGACATGATCAGGCAGATTTTGTTCCTTTAACAAAGCATGCCTCTTACAGAACCTGTAACTGCGGCCCTGCAGGAGGCCTCCAAAGGGGTAGGGTTTTTTTTGCAGTGGAAGCCTCAACTCCTTTGGGACCCTGTTAAATATAGTTTCTGGGTCTGCAGCAGGGTTTTTAAAAAGGAATTTGAGAGTCTGGAACCCTGTAATATCCATCAGGCTTAACAGGAGCTGGAGGTAAGGAGTCAGGGATAAGACTAGACTCTTAAAACAAATCTACAATATCTAACAAAGGTGGGATGGCTAGTGGCCTGTGTTGAGGTAGTAAAAGGAAGTCCCTGAGCCTCTTTTTAGATTCTGAAAAATCTTGGCTCTCCCAGTGGAAATGCTCCCTCATGGCATGCAAGGTTTCCCCCAAAAGAATAGTCCTCTGGAGGAGAAGCTGAAGATATAGATTCTTCAGCATCAGAATCCTTATTGGGGGGGGGGGTATTTCTCATCAGAAGAGGAATCTGAAGAAATAGAAACCTGACCTGAAGAATCATAATCAGTCTCTTGCCTAGGCCTCTTATCAGGAGGGGGATGGGAACCCCTGATCAAGGTAATTAAGTCTTCAGCCATTTTGAGCATCTGTTTTTTGGGCATAGAGGCCTGTCCACGTGGCTCTTGAGTTTGTTTCTTTGCTTTAGAAGGTGCTTTAGTCTTTGCCTTTGAAGCAGAGGTTGGCTTAATGTAAAGAGGTTTATGTCTGAATACACCCTCAGAAGCCGGTGCCTGCGTACTGGTTCTGGACCCATCTGAAGTAAAAGTATCAGAGGCTCCAATACCTTGAGTTTCCAGTGACATGGCAGACTCCACGTGGGAGTCGGTAGCAGGCTGCGACTCTAATGTAGCGGGCGTCAGGGGCTGCGAAAGCACCTCACTGAGAACTGGTGACTGGCTTTGGAGAAGCTTCGCCAGTTTTGGGCCTTGGTTGGCTCTCTCTCTGTGTTTTTTTGTGAACTCCGGTAGTCGGATGGCTATCAGACGACATTTCTGGACAATTAAACCGGCATCCAAAATAGTTTAAAGCAAAATCATACCGACGCTTAATAGTGCATTGGTTAAATTTAGCACAAAACAGACAACCAGCAACGTTGTGATCAGGGCCTAGGCAAGGAGTACAGTAAGAATGAAAGTCCTTAGGAGGTATTTGCTTTCCACAAGAAATACAATTAATGTTTTCTGACATCGGTCTGGAGGAAGAAAAAAAGTTTCCCCAATGGGGTACTTTGCTTTATTGAAGACTTCGGATCTGAAACTAAACACAAAAATCTCAGGAGTCTGCCGACCAGCACTTGCTAACTGCTTGGGGCACTGCGCGGCAAGAAAAACTAAAGAAAATGGCGTCAGCCACATCTTTTATACCCCTGACGACCTGACATCAGGGAAGGGGCGACGCAGGACCCAGGACTTTGGAATTCAGGCCGACTGAGGGCAACCTGCCAGCAGGATTACCCAAATGTAATGACTGCAACAGTGAAACACTAAGAACATCCTGGTTGACTTCGAGGCGGTGAGGTCACAGACGAGGGGAAAGGTGGTTCACACAGCCTACCTTGCCCTCACCAAGGCTTTCGACACCATTCCCCACTCTGGTATTACAGCAAAACTCACCAGCCTGAGCATAAACCCCTATGTCACAGGATGGGTTGCCAACTGGCTTAGACAGAACTCGCATAGTAAAAATAGCAGGCTCCAGGTCCGACTCTAAACCACTCACAAGTGATGTCCCACAAGGCTTGGTCCTGGGACACCTACTGTTCGGCATATACTTCTCAGAAATACAGGCAAACAGGAGAACTATGGCTAACCCAAGTTCGCCGATGACTGCACACTGGGAGCCATAATTGATTCTCCGGCTGACACAGACATCCTCCAAAAGGACCTTACTGAGACAGACACCTGGTGTCAAAGTCATGGCCTCAAGCTAAATGCCAAAAAATGCATAGTCATCCAGTTTGGGAAAAACAGGACATGCACAAATTACCACATAGGTGGCAGTCCCCTTAATACAGAAGAGGTAATAAGAGATCTGGGGACCCAGGTCAAAGTTCTTTCCTTTGCCAAAGTAGTTAGGAAATCCTTCTATGTGGCCCATCTACTTAAAGGGTTTGCATCTAGAAATGAAGAGGTTATAGTGTCCCTCATTAGACCCATCAGAGTACAATGCCCCATTTGGAATGTACCTCACAAGACACTTCCAACAGCTGGAAAGACCACAAAAGAACCTCACCAGGAGGATTACTGGCCTCAAACATATGTCCTATGCAGCCCGACTGAAAAAACTTCAGCTGTACTCAGTGGCATATCGCTTACTCAGAGGTGATCTACGCCTGACTTACAAAAGCCATGTCCAACTCAGAACTGGACATGCTCCACCTAAAGAAATCCAATTCACTGCGAGCCACGAGCACTAGTGAGCTAAACCTCGCCACAACAATAAATAGAAGATGCTGGAGGGATAGATTCCCGTCAAGACTCCCCGGGTTTTGGAACAAAATTCCAAATTACATCAGGCAGAGCCCCTCACTAACACTAGAGAAACCTTCATGAGTGGATGGGTAACAGAAAATACACCCCTGGGATCACTTCATTGGCTCTGCTTGACAGAGGATCAGTTAAATTAATCAATAGGGCAGCAAAAGCTGACAAACTCTGGCTAGGTTTATAAATGCCCTCGGGCAGATAGCGTAGTACCTACCTATGAACCTATTCTAAATTGGTTGTCTCATCATGAAATAAGGCATTTTTTTGGCTCCAAAGTACTCAGACATTTATCCTCAAGGACCACCCAAGATTACACTAGCTGGGGTCTCTGTCCCATCAGCTGAGGAACAGGAAATAATAAATCACCATAACTCAGACTGTCCGTTATCCTCAAATCAACTTTCCATCCACAGTTTCTCCTTACTTTATGGATCCTTGTATGACTTGAGGGATATTCATACTTAGACTCTGTTATCCACCCTGTGTGTACTCTACCCAGATTTTACTATTGGTTGATTTTCCTTTTACATTTTGATTACCTAAACAGACAGCAAACATTAAATCGGAGGTATCTCAGGAGAAGACAGGGAATTATGGGCAAGGGGAAGAGCTTGAGCTATTGAGTCTAAAGTCCATCAACTGGCAAGGTTGGGGGGGGGGGACCCAAAATCGAGGAACGCAACAGCTGCAGTGTTACGGCAAGTACATAATCTGCTGCAATCCACTTGGATCCAAATGTTTGGCATCAATAGCTGTCAGCACAGCATATTCTAACAGACAGAATTTCTCTGAAAAACTTGTACTAGCAGCAGATTCCTTGGCTTTGGACCTCCTTCAGGTTTTTCCCCTCAGCCCTACCACTTCCATGAAGAGCATAGTAGATTCTGATTGGGAGCAAAATGAGGGCTTTTGTAAAGGCTCAAATGAACATTTGTCATGCTAATCCGTATCTGCTCCCAAGGAGGACAGAGTTTGCCTACAAACTCCTGTTGGAACAGTTTCTTCTTGTGTACACATCCTGGTACCAGTACTTTTGTAGCAGAACACAGTTCCGGAGCATCCCTTGCGGCCAACTGGATATTAAGTCCGTACCTACGCATTGGAAATCCAACACCGTGATGGCGAAACAAGTGTGTCAAAGGTGACATGCCATGATATTGAGTGACAGCAGCATTCACCACAGTGGCATAGCTAGTGGGGGGGGGGGGGGGCAAGGGCCAGGTGGCACTAAGCTATTTTTCTTCTTCTGAGAAGCTGTATTTTTTTTTTTGGCCTGGCAGTCGCATGGTGGCTTTCAGTTTGGCTAAGCTGCACACCATGACACACGCAGCAGCAACAGGAAGCCCTTTAACAGTCACACAATTAGATGTGAAATAGCAGCGGGAACCCTAGGACGAGAAAGCAAATAAAGGAGAGAGATACTAAAGTAATTGATTTTAACAACCGAGTGCATAGACAGATGCATATTTTACTAAAGAAATCACTTGGGGGGAAATATTTCATTCTGGTGCTTGTACACATACTAGGAATGTTAATGAAGGGGTTGCTTGGGCAGAGGTTTCATTTTGGTACTTATGCTTACTGTACCTGGACATTTCACTGAAGGGATCTCTGGGAAAGGTTTCATTTTGGTGCTTGTGTGTACCTGGGCATAGTAATGAAGATGCTGCATGGGGAAAATTTTTTTTTTTATCAGGGAAGTGCTTACATGGTCAGACTGAAGTGACCACTGGGCAAAATAATTTAGTGTCATTTTAGTGCTTGTGCATACAGAAAAAAAAACTGATGAAGGGATTACTGGGGAAAATTAGTGTGCAAGGGAAATGCTTTTGCATAAAGTCTGTGGATTGCAACTCTAGTATCAAAGGTGAGGCATCTCAATGGATGCAAGTACCATCCTTTTCACTTTTTGTACGACTATGACGTAGATTAGGTTTTATTTTATTGGGGGGGGGGGGGTGACTACCTACACCAGCATTACCAAAGAAATGGAACAAAAATAAAAATGTATGGCCCTGCATCTATGAAAACTGAACTGAGGAACAAAAAAAAAAAGTCTATGTTAATGAAATAAAATGCAACATGTTCCATATTTTTTTTCAATTCAAATTTATTAAAAAGTAGGGTAAATTTTTGGTGCACTATTTGAGCCCATTTATCAGTGCGCATATTTTCTCTATTGTAAGTCACTGATTTTTCTTTACTTTCATAATACATAGCAGCAAACGATTGGACTGTATTTTTTACTAAATTAATATGTAAAGAATTTTTTTTTATTCGAGGAGGGGTTGACACCAGCAGAGTCCCAAAATGCATTTTCAAATGCTGAGCCCAGAAGGTCCGCCATCACTCCACTAGCCTCCAGTTTCCTTGAAGCCAGCTATGTCTTACTGACGTCTACAGTGTTGGTGTTTGGCACAGTTCTCATCAGGGACCTCACTGTATGATACATTGGTTCCAAACTTGGTGCTTGAGTCAAATGGCCTACCGATGCGAGGGGATCATGCTGAGTTGGGTATATAACTTCAGGAAAAAAAAAAAAAAAAAAAAGAAAAAAAGAGTCAATGTTGACTAAAACACAGACTACACCCTTTAAACACTGCACAAGTTCTGTAGTACAAAGTCAGTCCACCACTCTGTTACTGAAACTCAGTGTTAACATGGGTTCTGCAGAAGGTGCATCTCTAGCTCTGTACACATGCAAAGGACTAGGTATTACATCAACATTTTAACATTTCCGTTCTGTACATTCAGCAGCAAGACTTCCCTTTTCAGTAAGTTGACATAGATCTTATACAACCTGCTGTTTTGGTGGTAGTAAGCTGGGTGTGAGGCAAGTTGCAATTTGCTCAACACCTTTCTCACGATTCCCTCCTTTAGGAGATTATCCCTTCAGACAAGTTTCCTCTTCTACTGCCTCAAGCCTTTCGGAGGTCTCTGTATCTCAAGGATGCAGACAGTCACATTACCATCCATCACCTTCAGGAAATTAAGGATGTTCTTCGTGTTTCACTGTTGCATTCATCACACTTGGGTTATCTGCCTGCAGGTAGCCCTCAGTCAGCCAGACCACCACAGGCTTGGGATTTTTGCGTCGGATGCAGTCGCCTCTTCCATGACGTCAGGGGTATAAAACATGCACCAGATGCCATTACAACAGCTTTCCTTGCCACACGGGAGCCCAAAGCAGAAGCAGTTCACAAGTGCTAGTCTGCCGCTACATGAAATTTTCATTTTTCAAGTTTCAAGCCTGAAGTTTTCTGAAGCTAAGTACCCCGTTGGGGATACTTTCTTGCTCTAACCGGTCAGAAAAAAAGTTAATTGTGTTGCCTGTGGAAAGCAAATACCTCACAGAGATTTTCATTCTTACTGAGTCACCTGTGTAGGCCCAAATCACGACGTTCCCTGCTCTCGGTTTTGTGCCTTGTTAAACACCCAAAACTATTAATTGGGCTATCTTTGTCGCTAAATTCTTTCACTCCTCGTATTCCAAAATGGCTTAGATAAGCCATCAGACTACCGATCTTCCGAAAAAATTTAAGGATAAAGAGAGACCGCATTGGTCCAAAACAGCCAATGCTTCCATTAAGCTAGTCGCCAGTCTGCCAGTACACAGCGAAGCACTTCCGCAGTGCCCGACACCCGCTTCTACAGATTCACAGGCCTCTACAGAGAGCCATTCGAAGTCCAGTATGCCGCGAGATGCTTAGACTATGGAACCTGCGGATATCTACCTTGAATGGGTCCGAATCAGCTGTGCACGCACCAGCTTCTGAGGGTGTATTCAGACCTTCCGTTGTTAGTATTAAAACGAAGTTTCTGACTAAAACTACAGAATTTCTCAGGCCCAGAGTTTGCACTACACCTAGGAAACAGTAGACCAAAGTGCATTCTCAAGCTCCCATGCCACAGATAAGACCATATTACTTTAATTAGGGTAAGCCAGCCTTCCCCCTCTAAAAGAGAAAATTGATTTTTCTACAGACCATGAGTCAGATGACTCTGACCCCTCTGATTACCAGGACATACCCTCATCTACCCATGAGGATTCAGATGCAGAGGATTCCCTTCCCTCTGCCTCCCCCCCAGAGGAATTTCCTTTTGGTGAAACCTTGCATACCCTAAGAGAGCATTTCCACTGGGAATGCCAGGACTACCTACAGTCCAAAGAGACTCTGGGAATTTTTAGACTTGCTTCAGCACAGGCCTCTAGCAATACCCCCGGTCCTGGATATTTTAGAGGTCTTAATGGAGTCCAGTCTTACCCCTGATACTTTACCACCAGCTCCTAGAAAGCCGGACAGGTACTAGAGTATCTGACTCAAGTTTCTCATCCCACTGTGGATCCAGACACCATTTCCCAGGGACCTAAAGGTATTAAGGCTTGTTGTCTTTCGGCTTATCCCATTTAGGGGTCACCACAGTGGAACTCCGGTCTGCCAATGTTTGGTAGTGGAATTTTACGTGCCAAGTTACCAGCCCTGACGCACAACCATTCACGCATGCCTCCACACAGAAGACGATCTAGCTGAGAATCAAACGCGACAATGTCTTTGTGTAAGGCGACAATGCTACCACAGCACCACTACTGCGGATACAGTAAAAAAAACCCTACCCCTTTGGACAGGGATTCTAGGGCTTTAGACAGATGGGGTAAAGTTATATAACTCTGCAACAACTCTTGCCATCAGGGCTTTAAATTGCCAGTTTCATATGTTGGTGCTAGCAGCTTATTATGGAACTAACAAAACATGTTAATTCCTGATTGTGCAGAAAATAAAGATTTACAAGAGTTAATGCATTCTGCAAACCAAGTTGGTAAACATACTTTGCAGTGTGGTTTTGATGCCTTAGAAGCATCTTGCAGGGCTGCAGTCACTGGGTCTGTTCTGCAACGACATGCTTGGTTGAAGTAACAAATCTTGCCAGACAATGTCAAAGCAAAATTACTAGATGCACTCCATTAAACCAAGAATGTTTGTTTGGCACAAAAGCAGAAGTTCTTAAAAAGATGGAGGAAAAAGCTAAATCTATGCAAGCTGTTAAAAGATTTTACAGGTACAGCCACCTAGATTCAGTAGGCATTGGCCTTCAAAAAGTTTGGTCCTTTCCAGTCCCTCCCAGACCTTCTCAGTCCAAACCCAGAGGCAACAGACCTCAAAGACTACAGTCTCAGGGTATGCACAGATCTAAACAATGGAGTGCTCCCACCTAAAAAACAGGAAGTGGTAAGCCACCCCCTTATGGAAAAAGTTCATAATGACTTGTCCTTCATCCTTCCCAGCCATGCCCAAGTACTTGCACACCTAGGAGGAAAAAAATCGCCCTGCATGCAAAAAAACTGAGTATATTACCCAGGACCAATGGGCCTTAAAACTTTGTATCCCAGGGATACAGATTCTAGTTCCACTCACTGCCAACCCCAAGTGGATTGCCAGACCTTCCTCAGTCAGTGGGCAGAGGCTCAAAAGCAAGTACTTTCCCCTTTGCTCTAAGGGAACAAGTTGAACAGCCCCAATACTGAGAAGAGACAGGGTTTCTACTATAGACTGTTCCTGGTACCCAGAAAAAAAAAAAAAAAAAAAAAGAGAGAGAGAACTCCTGGCTCCCTATCCTGGATGTCAATTCTCAACACCTTCCTGGTGGTACCAAAATTTAAAATGCTTCCACTCCAGCAGCTGTTTCCTATGCTAGCCAAGGACTCCTGGCTGGTCACCCTAGACTTAAATCTCATCTGCACATTCCCATAAGGGAATCTTGCAGGAAATATGCAAGTTTCAGGGCAAGCTCTATGCACTTCCCTATGGCTTATCTACTGCGCCCAGGGTATTCACAAAGTGCCTGGCTCCAGCCATTGCATAATGCATGCAGAGAAATATTCAAATTTACCTATACTTTGGACGATTGACTGATTCAGGTGGACAGCCAGGAATTCCATTTCAGCACCTGACATTTGTAAAGAGACTTGCTTCTCTGGGGTATACCATCAACAAAAAGAAATCACAGCTGGTACCCTGCCAAAATATTGTATTCCTGGGAGCAAGCTTGAACACAACTTCCCAGGTGGCATTCCGCACTCCAGAAAAGCAGATTTGACAAAATACTTCAAACTACTGGCCACTCAAACCCAGCTATCTGCAAGAAAAACAGTGCATGGCCTCATGCAGTCTCCTACTTCCATACACAAGACTGCATATGAGGAAACTTCAATGGTATTAAAAAAAGTCTCTTGTGTTAACATTCTCAGGCTCTGGAAACGGTGGTTCCCATCATTCCTTGCCTAAGGCCAGAGTTTCTTTGGTGGGCAGAGGCTTGCAACCACAGCAAGGGACTCCCTTTCACTCAACCCCCCTGCCACCCAAACCCTGACAACAGACACAGACTATGCATGGGGGGCTTACATGGCTGGCAAATGGAGCACAGGACAAATTCACCTGCATATCAAAAAGAAATGTTAGCTCTACAGAATGCACCAACAGCCTTCAAATACCTTATCCTTCCACAACAACTCTTGATAAAGACAGACACCACAGTTATGTGGTGCATAAACAAGGGGGGGGGGGGGGGACTCATTCCTACCCACTCTGCACGTTAGCCATGGCTCTGTGGAACACAGCCTTGAGCAATTAAGTGCACCTGCAAGCTCAATTCCTGCCAGGCAAACAAAATTCACTGGGAGACCACTCAAGCAGAAATTTTATTGACCCACACTAGTGGAAACTGGAACCCAACTTATTCAAAAATTCTAATCTACACTTGGGGAACACCAGAGGTGGACCTCCGCTTCCTCCCAAAACATCAATTGAGCAAATTCTGCACCAGAACTCCCCACAGCCAAGCATGGAAAGTGGATGCCCTATCCTTTACACAGGAAAACCTCTCAATCTATGCCTTTTCCCCCTCCTCCCAAAAGTACTATTCAAGATCAATCAGGACAGGCCAAGGACAATCCTTATAGCACCAGACTGGTCATGCCAGCACTGGTACCCACTCAGATGCAGACTGACAGCAGTGCCACCTACATCAGACCCCCTCTCTGCTATACCAGCAGGAGGGACAGATTTTGCTTACTCAGCTGCATACCCTGAACCTGGCTTATTCCCTGAATAAATCACCAGCAACCCTCACACAGCTGCTGGATGTCATCCTTGAGTCCAGGAGGCCTAGTACTAGGAAATCCTATTCAGAAAAGTGGGAGAGACTGTTCTTGGAGCCAGTCTCAGGGAAGGGACACAGCCGTGCCTACCTTACCTGAAATCCTAGGATTATCTAGCAGTGCTGCTCCACAAAGGCCTATCCTTCTCCTAGATCAAGATTCATGCCTCTGCAATAAAATACTGAGCCACCCCTCTTCTCTCACTCTCTGATCAAAGAGTTGCTGAAAGGAGCCAACAATTTGAGACCCCCAAGGAAAGCTCCCACTCCTGCCTGGGACCTCAACTTTGTACTAGAGAAGCTCACACTTCCCCCTTTTGAGCCTGCTGCTACAGCAGTGTTAAATTCCTCTTGGAAAACAGCCTTACTTCTAGCCATCACTTCAGCAAGTATAATAAGTTAAAGGCTTTTATGGCAGTGGAACCCTTCATTATCTTCCATGTGGACAGGGTTCCCCCAAGGACTAAACCATAATAATTTATGCCCAAGGTAGTATCCAGTGAAGCTTTAAACCAATCCATCCATTTACCAACCTTTCCTCATAATAAAGGGGAAAAGATACTGCACTCCTTGGACACGCACAGATCGCTCAGGTTCCACCTTGACAGGACTAAACCTTTCAGAAAATCTGACCAGCTGCTAGTCAGTTTTGCTACAGGGGCAGAGGGCAAGGCCATTTCAAAGCAAACCATTTCCAAACTGATAGCACACTGCATCCATTTCTGCTACAAACACCATGGAAACCCTACTCCACAGGGGATCTGTCTTCTAGGGCTACCTCAACCTCTACAGAATTTCTCAGGGGAGTCCCTACCAGGGACATTCTGGAAGGTGCAACCTGGAGTTCTGTACTCACCTTCACCAAGCATTACCACTTGCCTAACTTTTCTAAATCAAAGGCTGGATTTGCCACAGCAGTCTTACAAAGCCTACTAGCCAGCCTAATACTTCTCTACTGTCTCCACCCTACCTCAGGTTTGGGAATCAACCCAAGTGTGATGACCGCAACAGTGAAACACGAAGAACTTGGTACAGTTGGGTCCACTTACCATAAATGTAGATGTTTGAGTGTATTCACTGTTGCAGTCCTGGTTACCCTCCCCCCAGCCCCCTGACTTCACTACACTTTCTACCTATCCTCTCTTCAGGCCATATCTTATGGCAATGGTATTTACGTCTTACTGGAGGTGTTCCACACCATGTAATTGCTTCCTATTTTGGGTGCTCCTGACGTCTTGGGCAAGAAAAATGGATGTAATGGCATCAGCTGCATGTTTTATACCCCCCGACGACCTGACATCATGGAAAAGGCAACAGAATCCAATGCAGAAATACCAAGACTCTGGTATTTGTGCCGACTGAAGGCTACCTGCAGGCAGATAACCCAAGTGAGGACTACAACAGTGAATATACCAACATCTACATTTATGTTGTGTACCCAACTGTACTTTGGCCTCTCTACCTCCTCAAGGATATTCACCAAATGCCACACTTTCATTGCTTTTTGCAGGCTTTGATGTATTCAGATTTTTCCCCATTTAGACAATTATGGTTAAAGCTCCTTTTCCCCCAACAGTCTTTTTGTGATCTTCACTTTACTACTTGCCTATTAAACAGTTTGGGGTTCACCATAAACCTCCAGAAGTCAATTCTGATACCTTCCCAGGATCACATTTTCCTCAGATACCGGTTTCATAAGATCCCCATGTTGGCATCTCTTCATAGCCCTGAAGTTTGCCACCTACTTCCAGTCCTTCCTTCCTCAGTCATCTGTCATGGCCAGAGAGTTTCTCAAGGTCCTGGGGTTCATGGCTTCATTTCCATGCTCTCTCTCACCAGGCTCCATATCAGGAAACTTCATTGGTAATACAAATCTGTGTTGCTTCAGTACTGCCACCCTCTGGAGTTCCTAGAACCCCCAAACCCCTCCCCAATCTCAAGCTTCAATGGTTGATTCACCTACTTTCAATCCAGGGTTTCTTTTTCAAGTTCCAGTCCCCACTAAAGAGCTTTTTACAGATTCCTTAGGGGGGTGAGGTGCCTCTGAAAAGGCAAGGTCTGTAGCCCCCCCAGAGGTCAGACCATATTAACAAAGATGATTATGTGCTCTACAAGCTTTTCATTCTGGCCCCCTCAAAGCTTTTACCGACAATACCACAGTGCTATATGCTGATGAGCAGTGAGGCATGAGGTCCCGCCTTCTTTGCAGCCTAGCTCTTCAGGTCTGGAATCTAAATATCCAGCGTTTAGGCAGTTTACCTTCCTTCAGTGCACAATTTAGGGCAGACTGAACAAGTCCAGAATAAAAGCTCACTAATGGACGCTTCCCCAGAGGTGTGTTCCTGGACACTGCCCATCAGTGGGGTATTCCTCAGGTAGATTTTTCCAACTACCCACTTAGACAACTTTATTCTGTTCGAGTACAAAGTCCTCTGGCTTATAAAGTGTACAACCTCCCTGTCTTTTCCTTGGAAGGGGATGCTTTCAAACAATTCCCCATCCCTTCCTCTATTATGGAGTTCTGCACAAGATTTGGCAGGACTCTCCAAAATATCTTGTTTGAGATATCTTTTGGACCAAAACAGCAGTGGTCCCCCTTCTCTCACTTAGCCAGGGACAATTAACACAAGTTACATAATGGGTAGATCTTCTCAAACAAAGCAAGGGAACTCTTACCCATCCTGACTTGTCCACTCTTCAACTGACATTGTGAATGACATGTTTTAATCACTTTTAGGCACGTCTTGCTTCAAGTTCTGTCAGAGGCCAGGAAACCTACCACCAAATCTCATCCCCAAATGGAAAACATTTTGTCTGATGTGTCTCTACCATCAGGATCCCCTGCCAGCAGGGATCCCTCTGGCTCTCCGACTTATCTGATCTGCTCCATGCTGGGTTGCTGTACTCTTCAGCTGAAGCTCACCTGTCAGAAGTTTACCTGCCTTTGAATCCGCCTCTGGCCTCTAGGTTAGAGATAAATTTTTTTAAAAGGTGGTTTTCATATCAGGCCTCTCATTAAGTAAGTCCCCTTCTTGGGACCTCAGTTTTGTCCTTTAGAAACTGGCCCAGTCTCTTCAGCCTGCTATTTCAGTAGAACACACACGCGTATGTTAGAGACAGGGTGTTCTTTTGATACATATAGTCTATTCATCTTTTTCTTTCTTCTCTCTGCACTCTACCAGTGAGAAAGTTCCACAGACCCTGGCTTTACGTATACAGCTCAGATATTATTTAGATAAAACTAAATTTCTCAAACCGGAGCAGCTTTACATTTCCTTTTATTCCAGGACCTTAACGTTTGCTCGTTTCCAAGTAAA